>NC_133511.1:128267500-128322500 GCF_049354715.1 Callithrix jacchus | reverse complement strand
GTGGCCTTGTAGGCCATGAGGCCTCTGCTGCGGTCACTCACTCTGCCATTGTGGCGAGAAAGCAGCGGCAGACGACACACACAATCAGTCAGCGTGTTCCAACACAACTTTGCTCACTAAAGCAGTCGCTGGGCCAGATTTGTCCTGCAGGCCACAGTTTGTGTGGGAAGCAGAAAAGTCCCTTTGTCAAGTTTCCTTTCTTGTTAAATCGTAAGTGAGCTAGTAACTTTGTGAAGCCCTATCCTATGTAGCTGTTAGACACGCCGTGCTTGTAGGCACGTGGTACACTCTGTGTCCTTGTACTTTCACCAAGATATCTGTGCTGGACGTGCTCACAGGCATGTCCCAGCTCTCCACTGCTTTCACCTGTTTAGAAAAGTTTTAAGTTGTCAGCCAGTCGGGTTTTAGTTTCAATTGTGAGGTCTGGCTCCAGCCAGCAGAGATCAGACAACAGTAAGGACGACCCCAAATGCGTGAGGGATAAATCTGTGTTTCCCTTTGTTCATTGTACTCTCCTGGCAAGATGGCTAGTGAGGGTCCCCTTCCTGCAGCCCAGGAAGTGAAAATCGCGTTGCTGAAGGAGCCTTTGTCTCAGTGCTGATTTTTCTCTGTGGCATTAAGCATTTATTTCCAAGAGTTTGCCAATCCCTGCGCTAGACATGCTTACCCCCGCTGCTACAGGACAGAGACAGGGTCTCTCATCCCCTTAGGACCCAGAACTAGGTGTTTTAATTAAGTGCAAATGTATTACAGCTGCCTATCCCTTTTACTATTCTGTTCCAAGAACTTTACAAAATGCTGCAAAATCACTAGGTATTATGTGAAGAGCAGGTTTAAAGGCTGAAAATACCAACCTTGCTTCAGAGGGAATAGTGTGTGAAGCCATTTCCTTCCTGGAACTTGAATTTGAGACGGACAGGCGTGAGAATTGTGCTCTGGGGAACAGCCACCAGGGGGAGTGCGGTGCACACAGAAGTGACCTGCTTTGCACCGAGAAACCAGGAGGCTCAAAGGTGTAGGCTATTCCTGGGATGTGCTGTGTGCTAACTTGGGGTGCAGGAACTGGGTTTCTGGGTACAAATGAGGGAGCAAAATGCTGTTTTCTCACACTCTACCCTTCCAAAGTTTTCATGGTTTTAATTTGTGCGGATGTCAGGGCTAGTCCAAGACATACGCCACCCAGGGGAACAACTTTCAGTCCAAATTGACAGGTGTGTGTGTTTAGGGGCGGGGCTGAGTGCTATGAGGGGGACTAGTGGGAGTTTGCTTCACCCAGCAGATCACCCCAAATTCAGTTCTGGCTCCACCTGCACACCCCACCGAGCCCTCCAGGCAGAGCATGGCATCACCCACACAGGACCATTTTCCATCTTTCTGTTGTTACAGCATATCCCTTGACCCGAATGACCACACTTCCACCCAGTGGAACCAGGAATACTATACAGCCGTGAAAAATGAACCACAGCTACACACGTCAACATGGGTGCACCATCAGAGGATGAATAAAATATACAGGCCGCAGGAAAAACATACACGTGGTTATTCCATTTGCAGAAAGCCCCGAATCAGGCAAAACCAGTATCTTCTCTAGGACTGTGTCCAGGTGTGGAAAACGTGCTAAAAACAGCAAGAGAATTATTAAGCCAAAAGTTACCGTGCTGGATATCTTTGGGAGGAAGAGCCAAACGAGAAATATGGTGAATACTTGATGTCTTAAACCGGGTAGCAGGTTATTAGCTTAGTTATTAAAACAAGGCCAGGTGAGGTGGCTCACACCTATAATCCAAGCACTGGGGAGGCTGAAGTAGGAGGTTAGCTTGAGGCCAGGAGTTCAAGACCAGCCTGGGTAACATGCCAAGATCCTGTATCTGAAAAAAACAATTAGCCAGGCATGGTGTTGTGCACCTGCAGTCTCAGCCATCGGGAGGCTGAGGTGGGAGGATCATGTGAGCCCAGGATGTGGAAGGTGCAGTGGGCTCTAATCACACCATCGCATTCTAGTCCAGCCTAGTAACAGAGCAAGGCTCTGTCAGAAAAAAGAAAAAAAAAGGCCAGGGCAACCTGGCGAAATCCTGTTTCTACTAATAATACAAAATATTAGCCAGGCACAGTGGTGCATGCTTGGGGTTCCAGCTACTTGGGACGCTAGGGTGGGAGGGTCACTTGAGCCCAGAAGGTCAAGGCTGTAGTGAGCCATGATGGTACCACTGCACTCCATCCAGCCTGGGCAACAGAGCCAGACTCTGTCTCAAAAAAGTAAATAAATAAAAAAATAAGTAAATAAAGTAGTCATCCCTAACATGTATAGACATCACATATATCTTGTTTTAAAGTGTGTCATAGCAACATAGAACACAGTAAAATAGAAATCATCCCTTCTGTCTGTGTATCTCAGGGTGCAGCCCTGGGAAGAGGGAGAAGCTTAGATCTGGGGAATCTCTCGTCTGGCCGTCAGGGTTTGCAGCGTGGCTTTCTAGAGGCTGTAAGGGTGAATGAACTGCACGTGCTCAGTCCAGCCCTGAGACTGCAGTCGGTGTGGAAATCGGGCTTCTTGGTAGCGCGGGAGGCATGACAAGCAACAGCTGTAGTGAGAGCCGTCGGGTCTGGAACACAGTGACGCAAGGCAGAGGACCATCCCAGGGCACTGGATCCCGGCTGATGCCCATGTGCCATGGCACTGCAGGCTCAGAGGCGCCCATGGCCCCTGCAGCTCCCAGGGCTCCTGAGAATGACACTGGAGGGGCCCCACACTGGGTGGTGGCTCCCTTTGCACTTACCCGGCTGTGCCTCAGCTCCCTGAGCACTGGATGGCTTCCAGCTCTGCACCCCAGCACCTGTAGGACCAGCATGCTTGTCGGCGAGATTGGCCGCTGTATTCCCTGCTCTTTGAAGGAAAACCTGGCCTTTTAAGTCCCAGGTGTAGGACCTGTTTCAGTTTGACCAGGACTGAGAAGTTTTCTGGGACATGGCTTCTTCAATGTTAGAGCTGGAAAAACAAGAAACAAGATGAGTTGGTTATTTCACCCAGACTTTAGTACTCAAATATAAGAGCTTGGTTTTGCTAGGGCTGATTTGCAGTGTCACAGGAGCACTCCAAATATCCCGTGTGGCTTCCGTAAGCCCTCCATTCATTTTGGAAGGATGAGGCATCCCACATCGCCCACTGGCAGCTCCTGGAGGCTGCCAGCGTTTTCCCGAGTGGCTCTCAGCTGCCTCCAATCTTACCAAGGGCAGATTAAATGAGTAAAATGAGACTTGAGAGCAACTATTCCTCCCCGAAAGGTAGGAGTGAGGACAGAAGAACATGCTTTCCAGACTGGGGAGTCAACAATCACATCAGATTTCTGTACCTGAAGGTGGTGGGTTTTCTGTTGTGTCTTATCTTGAAGTGGCGGGCATCAGACTCACCTGGGGGTCTTCTTAGACTAAGACTGCTGGGCCCTCACCCCGCGTTTCTGGTTCAGTGGATCGGGGATGAGGACTGAGGGCTGTGTTTCTACCAAGTGACGCAAATTCTGATGGACCGGGGTTCGCCGTCTGAGAACTGTTGTCACAGCGTTGAGGGATCAAGTCTAGATGAGGGTTGTCAGACATTTTCTACAAGGGGTCACAGAGGAAACATTTTAGGCTTTTGGGTGATATGGTTTGGATGGGTGTCCCCACCCAAATCTCATGTGGAGTGTCATCCCCAATGTTGGAGGTCGGGCCTGCTGGAAGGTGACTGCATCCTGGGGGTGGGTTTCCAGCTTTCACGCTATTCCTGATAGAGTTATCTAAAAGTGCATGGCACCCCCCTCCTCCCTCTCCCTCCCGCTCTGGCCATGTAGGATGAGCCTGCGACCACCCTTGTAACTTTCCCGTGGCCTCCCCGGAAGCCAGGACCACACTTCCTGTACAGCTCACAGAACCGTGAGCCAATTAAACCTGTTTTCTTTATAAATCACCCAGTCAGGCATTTCTTTATAGCAGTGCGAGAACGGACTAGTGCAGTGGGCCACATGTTCTCAACTACTCAACTCTGCCGTGGTAGCCCGAGAGCAGCCAGAGACAAGGCGCCAATGAGTGAATGTGACTGTGTTCCAATAAAACTTTATTTAAAAGATGGTCAGTGGGCCGGAATTAACCTCTGGGCTTTAGTTTGCCCCCCTCTGATTCAGACCATGACGGTGTGATTTTCAACGATCCCCTTTGCTTCTCTGTGTTTTCCATCTTTGCATTGGTGAGTGGTTGACTTTGAGCCAGCTGAAAGCAGACCATGGCAGTCCGCGAAGGCCGTTTGTTTAGAGCACAGATGCAGGTAGCAGAGGGCACCAATTCGGTTTTGTTACACAACCATACCAAGGCTTTATAGCTTTCAACAACTGTCGTATGATACTCACCAGTCTGTGGGTCAGCTGGGGGTTCTGGTCTCAGTTGGTTTGGCTGGTCTTTCTGAGCTGTCTTGCGCATCTGGGGGTGGATCGTCTGATGGTGGATGATCCAAGGTGGCCTCGGCCACATGTCTAGAAGGTGGTTGGCTGTCAGCTGGGCACCTCGGTTCTCTTCCATGTGACCTCTCCTTCTCCAAGAGGCTAACTCCAACTCCCACACCAGGGCGGTCTGAACTCGGCAAGAGCTCCTCTGATGACTACATTTGGAGTTCACACCATGTCATTTTCATCACATTTTGTCCATCAAAGGAATCACAAGACCAGTCCAGATTTAAGCACGGGAAAGCAGGTTCCACGTTGTAGCAAGAGCAGGTGTAAGGAATCTGTGGCTGTTTGCAGTTTACCACTCAGGTGGAAAGCAAGGGTAGGGGATGAGGCTGCTCGGCGTTGCGTTTTAGCTCCAGCTTTCAGAGCTCACTTGATCCCCCTGTGCCTGATCCCTACACACACACACAAAGAGACAGACGCTACCCAGCCTCAGAAGGTTGTTGAGAGGCTAACTGGGTTAAACATGAAGAGGGTTGGCACAAGAAAGTCCTCTCTGTGTGGCTGCTGTTCTTAATGTCTCAGTGAACCCCCACAGATGTGACAGCACTGGGGGCATAGAAAATCGAGGACACCCAAGACCACTGGAACGTCCTTTCACATGCTTCTCCAAAGGCCCCCTGCCCAGCTCTGGGCTTTTGCAGCCTAGAATGTGTTCAAGGCTTCAAAGGTCAACCACAATGTTGCTTCCTTATACAACCCTTGTCACATTGCATAGACATAAATATGTTTCAGATGGAGTCTCGCTCTGTCACCCAAGCTGGAGTGCAGTGGCACGATCTTGGCTTACCATAACCTCCGCCTCCCAGGTTCAAGCGATTCTTCTGCCTCAGCCTCCCGAGTAGCTGGGATTACAGGTGTACGCCACCACACCCAGCTAATTTTTGTATTTTTAGTAGAGATTTGGTTTCACCATGTTGGTCATGGCTGGTCTCAAAGTCTTGACCTTGTGATCTGCCCGCCTCAGCCTCCCAAAGTTCTGTGATTTCAGGCATGAGCCACCACGCCTGGCCTAATTTATTTTTTATTTATTTATTTTTTGAGACGGAGTTTCGCTCTTGTTACCCAGGCTGGAGTGCAATGGCGCGATCTCGGCTTACCGCAACCTCCGCCTCCTGGGTTCAGGCAATTCTCCTGCTTCAGCCTCCTGAGTAGCTGGGATTACAGGCACACGCCACCATGCCCAGCTAATTTTTTGTATTTTTGGTAGAGACGGGGTTTCACCACGTGACTAGAATGGTCTCGATCTCTCAACCTCACGATCCACCCACCTCGGCCTCCCAGAGTGCTGGGATTACAGGCGTGAGCCACCGCGCCCGGCCTGGCCTAATTTATTTTTTACAAATATCTTTCTCCTATGAGCTGGGAACTTCTTGAGAGCAGAAACAGGGTCTCGCCCAGAGCCTGCGGTAGCACCTTGGGGAACATCCCGGCCCAGCTCCTTCACGTCAGCTGGGGTTTGCTTCACCCTATTTTCCACCAGAAACACTGGAAGCCAGCCGGCACAACTTCTCAAGAGAGGGAGGATGTAAGCAGTACGTGTTCTGCTGCCTTGCGGCTCCATGTGGCCTCTCTCCTGGGACATTGCCACACGGATCTTAGCATCATGTGCTTAAGAAAAATGCAGTAGCTGCATTCTGTCAATCCTGTTTCCCGTGAGAATAGATCTCATCCTCAGGGCATCAGGGATGTTCAGGCTCGTTGAGAGAAGAGGATGAAGGTGGGCTTCCCAAGGGCATCTCTGTGCCCTTAGATCCAAGAACTTGCTGAAGTAATGTAGTAAGTTAGTATTCGAAGCACACCTGTGGGATTCAACTATGCTTTACCACAAAGGGATCCCAAGATTGTAGAAAGTTTGCGTAGGGAGTAGACAGATACATCCTTTCTCTTTCTATAAGGCCTGTTTTAAAAGATTTCTTTCTAACAAATGGACTAGGTGAAGATATGCTTGTCTGAATTTAGAGGTATTAGAGATGCAATGATATAAATTACTACATTATGTATCCATCCATCCTTCCACCTGTCCATCCAGCCACCTATCCATCCATCCATCCATCCATCCACGGATCTACCACCCATCATTCATCCATTCATCCATCCACCCATCCATTCATCCATCTACTCGTCTACCCACCCATCCATCACTCATCCATTCATCCACCTATCCATCCATCTGTCCACCCACCCATCCCCCATCCATCCATTTATCCATTCATCCATCCATCCATTCATCATCCATACACCCACCCATCTATCCACCTACCCCTCCATCCATCCATCCATTCATCCATTCATCTACCTACCCATCCATCCACTAATCTATTCATCTACCCACCCACCCCATCCATCCATTTATCCATTCATCCATCCATCCATCCATCCTCCATCCACCCACCCATCCATCCACTTACCCCTCCATCCATCCATCCATCCATTCATCCATTCATCCATTTATCTACCCACCCATCCATCCACTAATCTACTCATCCATCCTGGAGCTCACCCAACACTTTGCAAATACTTCAGCCTACCAATGCGTTTTCAGTTCTAACCCTCTCCAACGCTCCAACATCCCCTTCTCACAGTCTTTCTCACAGTGCTACAGGGATCTAGCAGGTGGAAGCTGGGGGGTGGCTAAACATCCCACAAGGCAAAGGATGATCAAGACCAACATCTCCAGAGGGCCGTGGGTGTATGGCCCAGCTATGTATGGCCACCCAAACAGAGCTAGTGGACCCTGACACGCTTTGGCCCAGAAGTTTCTGGCACCTCCCCTCCATCTGCGTGACTACGATTCTGCGACATTTGCACACTGCAGTCACAGTTCAGTGCTCCAAGCAGGACAAGTGACGTCACAAACACGCACAGGCAGCCTTGATGGCACTGATCACACCTGAAAAATTATTAATTACTTTTCAATTTAAAAATAAATTCTGGGCTGGGTGTGGTGGCTCATGCCTGTAATCCCAGCACTTTGGGAGGCTGAGGCAGGTGGATCACCCGAGGTCAGGAGTTCAAGATTAGGTTGGCTAACATGGTGAAACCCGGTCTCTACTAAAAATAGAAAAATTAGCCATGGTGATGCCTGCCTCTTGTCCACCTATTTGGGAAGCTGAGGCAGGAGAATCTCTTGAACATGGGAGGTGGAGGTTGCAGTGAGCCAAGATCGCACCATTGCATTCCAGCCTGAGCGAAGAGAGTGAAACTCCATCTCAAATAAATAAATAAATCCCATCTGGCTTCCCAAGGAGCCCAGCATGCTCATGGGGGAAGAAACTTGTCTAAATCCTCCTCGCTGTCTCCTCACTCTAGAGCAGTGCCTTGCCCCGAGGGAGCAGTTGGTAAATATTTGCTGAGCGAGTACTGATAACCCTTGATTCAGAATTAATCACCTCTGACCTAATCTACCTTAAACTAAATCTTCAGGAGCATTTTCAGAGGATAATGATATCTCTCTAATTTCCGACGATTTTCTGGCCATTCCATCCAATGAAGCTCTAATGCCCAGGACCAAGGAAACCCAATTGCTAAAAATAAGTCAGGACAGTCTTGGTTGCAAATGACAGAAACCCAACTCAGACCCATCTGGCAGGGAAGAATTCCGTTGGCTCCCTGGGCTGAACAGTGCAAGGCAGGCTGAGGTTTGTGCTCCAGTGATACTGTAAAAATTCTGTTCCTTATGCCTTTCCTCTGCCTACCACGGGCAGACTTCCTCCTCAGGGAAGCTCTGATTGTGGCGCCACAGGCAGCTGCAGGGGCAACTCTGGGCTCACTTCAGCCTCTCCCAGATCCTGGATCCAAGGGAGGAGAGTATCCTTCCTGAGAGTTGGCCAAGGCCCCAGGAAGAAACACCATGGCTCGCATCACATGCCCAGCCTGGTCACGGGTAGCCATCGCAAATCAACGAAACCTTCGTGACCTAAGACAATCGAAATGTATTCTCTGACAGTGTGGAAGGTCAGAAGTCTGAAATGGATTTCACTGGACCAAAATCAAGGTGCCTTCAGGACCATGTTCCCTCCTGGGGCTCTAGGAACTGGGAGAACCCATTTCCTTCTCCTTTTCAGCTCATAGAGATGCCTGCATGCCTTGGCTGGCTGCCCCTCCTCCATCTTCCAAGCCAGCAGTGCAGAATCTTCAAATCTCTCTGACTCTGACTTCCTGCTTCCTCTTACAAGGACCCTCACGATTACCTGGGTTCCACCCAGATGATCCAAGGCAATCTCCTCATCTCAAGATCCATAACTTAACCACACCTGCAGATTCCCTTTTGCTGAAGAAGGTCACATATCCACAGGTTCTGGACATTGGGATGTGGTGTGAGGACAGGGATCATTATTTAGCCAACTGCAGTAGCCAAGGAGTGGAAAATAATCTCGCTGGCCAGCATGGGTCCTGTGAGCCCTTAGGGTTCCCCTCATCTAAATCTTAAGACCGGAGCAGGATTAGAGTGGAAAGAGAGACAGAGGCTCTAGGAGGCTGCTGGGCCAGCTTGCAGAAGCCCCAGCTAGGTCAAGAGGCCATGACCTCTGCTAGGCACCTCACAGTAGTCTCTTGCAGAAGCAGTGACACAGAGGAACCCTGCCTGGACTACAGGTGGACCCCACCTCTTACCTCTCTGCACCTGTTTGTCACCAGTTCTCTCTGCGGTATTAGTTATGTGACCACATAGAACCTGAGACAGGGCAATGCCTTCTTTCCCTTCCTTCTGCATGTCAGTGATGTGAACCAACAGTTTCTTTTTTTACTAGCTGAACAATCTTTTCTTCTTTTCTTTTTCTTTCTTTCTTTTTTGCTCTGTTGCTCAGGCTGGAGAGCAGTGGTGCAATGTTAGCTCACTGCAGCCTCAAACTCATTCCCGTGCTCAAGAATCCTCCTGCCTCTGCCTCCCAAGTAGCTGGGACTACAGGTGTGTGCTGCCACCATGCCAGACTAATTTAAATTTTTTTTTTGTAGAGATGGGGTCTTGCTATGTTGCCCAGGCTGGTCTTGAACTCCTGGACTCAAGTAATCCTTCTGACTTGGCCTCCTGAAGCGCTGGAATCATAGGTTTGAGCTGCTGCACCTGGCCTCTTCCAATTTCTGTCATGCTTTATTTAGATTTTTAATTTTGTGCATTGCTACTCAGTATTTGGATTCACAAGTAAGTTTCAGATCAATGAGGATTTGGAGTAAAGTAGAAACATGCTGCTTGGTTGGCCACACCACACTAGGGCAAGCTCAGGGATGCAGCCCACTGGAGGCCAGTGCCCTACCTGCACTGAACCATTTTTTATTCCACTCAAATGCAAACGCTGTGGCTCAGGAGAGCAGTGCAGTTACTCACGGCCTCATCCCTCTCCTTCTGTGGGAGTGGAAGTCAACATCAGATGATTTAAAACAAAACAGGAAAACCATGTTTTTGACATTAGGGCTAATTTCTCTGAACTCAAATGCTATTGTACCAAAGGAAAAATGAAAACAGTTTGACCAGCCCTGAAATTAATTTATTTCTATGCCCCAAACGCACAGCACTTGGTAGAAAGAGAAAGGTACTTAGACGTCTGCTCTCACCTTGGCTATTTGCTGATTTACATGGGGAAATGCCTTCCTAGTGAGACAATCTATCATCATCATCATCATCGGCGTCACTGTCATTATCATCATTGTCATTGTCATCACTGTTAATGTCATCTGTCATCACCGTACTAATGTCACCATTGTCATAGCCATCATCATCATCGTCACTGTCATTGTCATCATTGTCATAGTCATCATCATTGTAGTGTCGTTGTCATCTTTGCTGTCATTGTCATTGTCATAGTCATCATCAGTGTCATCATTGCTGTCATTGTCATTATCATCGTCAATGTCATTATTATCAGTGTCATAGTTATCATTGTCATTGTCATTATCATCGTCAATGTCATTATCATCACTGTCATTGTCATCATCATGTGTCATCATTGCTATCATTATTGTCATCAATGTCATTGTCATTGTCGTGTCATTATAGTCATTATTGTCATAGCCATCATCATCATCAATGTCATTGTCATCATCACCAATGTCATCATCGTCACTGTCATTGTCATTGCTGTCATTGTCATCATCATCAGTGTCATAGTCATCATTGTCATTGTCATTATCATCGTCACTGTCATTGTCATCATTGTCATAGTCATCATCATTGTAGTGTCATTGTCATCTTTGCTGTCATTGTCATTGTCATAGTCATCATCAGTGTCATCATTGCTGTCATTGTCATCATCAATGTCATTATCATCAGTGTCATAGTCATCATCATTGTCATTGTCATTATCATCGTCAATGTCATTATCATCACTGTCATTGTCATCATGTGTCATTGCTATCATTATTTTCATCAATGTCATTGTCATTGTCGTGTCATTATAGTCATTATTGTCATAGCCATCATCATCATCAATGTCATTGTCACCATCACCAATGTCATCATCGTCACTGTCATTGTCATTGCTGTCATTGTCATCAATGTCATTGTCATCATCACCAGTGTCATAGTCATCATTGTCATTGTCATTATCATCATCACTGTCGTTGTCATCATCAGTGTCATCATCATTGCTGTCAGTCATCAATGTCATTGTCATCATCGTCAGTGTCATTGCTGTAATTATTGTCATCATCAATTGTCATCATCAGTGTCATAGTCATCATTGTCATTGTCATTATCATCGTCAATGTCATTATCATCATCACTGTCATTGTCATCATCATCAGTGTCATGCTGTCATTGTCATCAATGTCATTGTCATCGTCAGTGTCATCATCATTGCTGTCATTGTCATCATCGTCAGTGTCATAGTCATCATCATTGTCATTGTCATTATCATCATCAATGTCATCATCGTCACTGTCATTGTCATCGTCACTGTCATTGTCATCATCATAATCATTGTCATCATAATCATGTGTCACTGTCATCATTGCCATCATTGTCATTGTCATAATCATCAGTGTCATCGTCATCACTGTCATTGTCATTGTCATCATCACTGTCATAGTCATCACTGTCAATGTCATTATCATCACTGTTGTCACCATCGTCATCATTATTGCTGTTGTCATCATTATTGCCATCATAATTGTCATCACCACCACCATCATCAACGTCATCGTGGCCATCACACCTGTCACTGTGGTGAAGGTCAGGTCAGGAAATGCACCCAAGGTTTTCCTGTGCTGCCAAGTGCCCCTCGTGTCTCAGGCTCTATTACAAATCAGAAAGTAAAGTGTCAAATTGTCCCTATTTGCAGGTGGTATGATCTTATATGTAGAAAATCCTAAAGACTCTACCAAATATCTTTATAATTGATAAATGAATTTAGTGAAGTTAAAAAATTAATATATAATATCAGTAGCATTGCTCTACATGAACAACAAAATAGTTAAGAAAGAAATCAAGAAGATAATGCCATTTACAATAGCTACAAAAAACTGAAATGCCTAGGAGTTAATTTAAGAAGTGAAAGGCTTCTATAAGGAAAACCACAGAACACAAAACATTGAAGAGGACAAAACAAATGGAACGACATCCCATACTCATGGATCCCTGACTACTGTTAAAATGACCGTAGTGGGGGTCCAAAGTGGCTCCCGCCGGAGGTCGTGGCGCTTGCGAAGGCGAGGTCATGAGTTCAAGGCTAACCTGAGCAACCTCATAAGCTCAAACTGATTGGCAAAAAATAAATAAATAAATAAATAAAAGTAAAATAAAATGACCGTAGTGTCTAAAGCAATCTACACATTAAACACGATCTCTACCAAAATGCCAATGACATTCTTCACAGAATTAGAAAAATCTTAAAATTTGTACAGAACCAGAAAAAACTCTGAATAGCCAAAGCAATCCTGAGCAAAAGCACAAAGCTGACACTACGAGACTTCAAAAATATACTGCAAAACTGTAGTCACCGAAGCCTCCTATGTCCCTGCATGTCCGGGATGCACAGGAGTGAACAGGCAGCTGGTGCCTGGCCTTCCAGAAGCCACACCCTGGCTGCAGATACGCAGTCAGCATGCAGACAGACGGGACACCAGCAAACATTCCAGAGAGGAAGGTTATGAAGCCCCCATGTGAGACACCAGGGCGGGTTCAAAAGCCATCCAGCCATATCAGCTGAGCATGCAGCACTTGGAGCAGGGAATGGGCCTGACGTGGAGACGGGGGACGGGGGTCTGCAGAGATGACGGCAGCTCCGTGGGAAGAGGGCCTGAAGTGGCTGTGGCAAACTGACTGACATTTCTGGATGGCAATTTGGCAAATGGTTTAAGGAGTCTTTAAAAATTCTTGCTCTTCCAACTAGTTGTTTGAAGGAGATGACGGAAAGGGGCTGATCCAAAATGCTGGAAAAAGAAGGATGACTAAGGAGATTATCCCAGGGTTGCTGACGGTGACCAAAAATAATAGGACCTTCCACAATGGTTGAACTGGTTTACACTCTCACCAACAGTGCAAAAGCATTCCTGTTTCTCCACATTCTTTCCAGCATCTCAATTCTTCACGGATCTAGAACTAGAAATACCACTTGACCCAGCAATCCCATTATTGGATATATACCCAAAGAATTATAAATCGTTCTATTATAAAGACAAAAGCACACGTATGTTTACTGCGGCACTGTTCACAATAGCAAAGACCTGGAACCAACCTAAATGCCCACCAGTGATAGACTGGATAAAGAAAATGTGGCACATATACACAATGGAGTACCATACAGCCATAAAAAAGGATGAGTTCATGTCCTTTGCAGGAACATGGACGAAGCTGGAAGCCATCATTCTCAGCAAACTAACACAAGAACAGAAAACCAAACACCGTATGTTCTCACTCATAAGTGGGAGTTGGGCAATGAGAACACAAGGACACAGGGAGGGGAACATCACATACCAGGGCCTGTCGGGGGACGGGAAGCTAGGGGAGGGATAGCAGTAGGAGAAATACCTAATGTAGATAGCAGGGTGATGGATGCAGCCAACCACCATGGCCTGTGTATACCTACGTAACAAACCTGCACGTTCTGCACATGTACCCCAGAACTTAAAGTACAATAAAAAAGGAACTTATATATGTATATATATAACGTACAGGCTCCAGAGAGGTTCATGGGAGATATGGTAGATGGTATTAGAAGGAAAACGTTTCCATCAAATACTCCGTCCCATGTAAGTTTCCACTGAAAAGGCTAACACAAAACCGTATATACTGTAATATATGTAGTGTGTAGAAAAG
The DNA here is from genome assembly GCF_049354715.1 of Callithrix jacchus. Classification (NCBI taxonomy): domain Eukaryota; kingdom Metazoa; phylum Chordata; class Mammalia; order Primates; family Cebidae; genus Callithrix; species Callithrix jacchus. The sequence continues at coordinate 128,308,772 of NC_133511.1, read as the reverse complement.
TCTAGCACAAAACCATATATACTATAATATGTATAGTGTGTATACTTTAGAAACTTAGTGAGAGACGCCCTAGTGACCCATCGAATTGTACCACACACAGCTGTTCACAGAGGCACTGGGTGAACGGAGACCCCGCTGTTGTCCGTGACGACTGTCAGGGTAGACAGCTGAATACTGACGAAGGTTACCTCTGATTAGCAGGATTTGGAAAGGGTTTTGTTTTTCTTCAGTTTTCTCTGTTTTCTACAACGAGCCTCTATTCTTTCTTTATCTGAAAAAGAACCAAAAGTCACTTATAAAATGAAAAAAACACTTGTCATGCTAAATATTTAATTACAATGCAATATTCAAAAGAGAAAATGGACTCATTCATTGTTGAGGCTAGTCGGTTTTTAAAAAACCTATACAGTGCATAAAAGTAGGTTGAAAACAGGCTGGGCGTGGTGGCTCACAGCTGTAATCCCAGCACTTTGGGAGGTCGAGGCGGGCAGATCACTTGAGTTCAGGAGTTCAAGACCAACCTGGTCAACACGGCGAAACCCCGTCTCTCCTACAAATACAAAAAATTGGCCGGACGTGGTGGCTCACACTTGTAAACCCAGCTAATCAGGAGGCTGAGGCCCAAGAATCCCTTTAACTTGGGAGGTGGAGGTTGCGGTGAGCCAAGATGGTGCCATTGCACTCCAGCCTGGGTGACAGAGTGTCAAAAAAAAAAAAAGGTAGGTTGAAAACAGAAATGCCAAAATATCAGAGGGGTGACTGCAGGCGGGGACCTCAGGTGATTTTGATGCTCTGTATCTTTCTGTATGTTTTCCAAACTTGCAAGAATATGGAAAATGTTCTTTAGAAGCAAAGCAGAGAGGATGGATTCTTCCAGGGCCAGGAGGCCAGTGAAGCCTCCCGGATCAGGCAGCATTGGAGCTGGGAGTTGGGAATCTGTGACCACAGCCTGCAAACCACCGAGGGCCCTAGCTCCTCCTGGGGTCTCCCCCTCCCACAAAGGGAAGATAAGCACCAGTGAAGCAGGTCACAAAGCTTGCTAGAAACAGGTGGAGGCAAACGCCTTAGTGCAGGGTCCCTCAATCTTCCCTTCTCCAAGGCAGCCATGTGTGAATAGTCACCGGAAAGGACCCCCTTCCAGCATATTGCCGATGGCACCCTGGAAGTGACTCTTGCCCGTCCAGGGCCCAGCTTTGGATGTGGGGGGCACCCCCACTGCCCTGGGCCCCTAGGCTCTGTGAGCCCTGAGCCTAATGCCCAGCACAGTGCCTGCCCCAGGGACCAGTGTGATGGCAGGGGGTAACTGTGTGTTCTCTCCCGCAGCCTCACCGCCATGGACAGCACACCCCTCATCTGTGACTATGGCTCTGGCTTCAGCAAGGTGGGATTCTCAGGAATGGAAAGCCCAGTGGGCGTGTTCCCCACTGTCCTCGGGAAACTTTGGCACGATGTGAGTGAAGGTGGGGTGTCTTCCCTGCGGGGTGCTGCTCACCCAGAAGCAGCCGCTGGCCCCGTGCACCCCATCCCCTCTCCCAAAGGGCAGCCCAGGCAATCCCCTGAGCAAGGCGTTGTGGGTGCGAATGTGCCTCTGTGAATCCAACTCAGAAGCGCCGGGCTTTGTGCCATTCAGATGGCCGGGCCACCTAGAGTCTCTGCCTCAGCCAGTCTGGGGCGGGAGATGGGATGGGCAAGGCCTTGGCCCCTCACCACTCCTGGTGCGCTGCCTGCTCTGAGAACCGCAGGCTTAGGGGGAGCAGCAGCGGTGTGTAAATCAGTACAGTGGACGCGTTGTGAAAATTCAGTCTCACTGCCCGTCTCCTGTCTCTGGTTCTTCCCACTTGCAGAGTGGTGTGGACGCCGAGAAGGAGCAATTGCCTTTAGGATAAATGGGAGTCCATTAGGGCTGAGCTGCAAAGGACGCTCAGCCTCCGTGACAGGAAGGTGGTAGCAGGACGGGTGCGGACGGGGGCACAGGCTCTCCAGGAGGCTCATCTCTGACTTCCAGCAAGTGGACCCCACGTTGCCAGACCTTCCTGTGTTTCGAGGGAATTTAGAAAGGCAGCTGTTTTTAGTGCGGTAACGTGTACACGACGTAAGGCTGTGTTAAGTGCATCAAGAACATTCACCGCCGTCTGTCTCCAGAACATTCTCATCCTATCCTCCCAAACTGAGGCTCTGGCCCCATCAAAAACCAGCTGCCCATCCCCGCCCCCCCCACCCCCAGGGAAAACTCAGTTGCGTCCTAATTGAAACTGGGTGAGTGGGCCTGAGCCTGGCCGCATGCCAGGTAGGGACAGACATGCCCCTTCTCCCTGAAAAGGAGCCGCCCACTCAGAGAGGTGATTTCTTGAATCCACGCGGTAGCAGAGTGGTGGGGACGACACCCTGCAGTGCGTTCCCAGCCCGTGCTCTGGATCACCGAGCTCATCCTTGGGAAGTTCCGGTTGTCCGTGGCAGGGAGCGGCGAGGTGACGTAGAAGATCTCAGATGTCGCAGGACCTCATGGCGATCACTCCTGGGCTTTGCAGCTCTTGGAGCAACCTTTGTTTGTAATTATCCGGGATACACTGGCTCCCACACCTGTGACAGAGGAGAAACTCCTGTCTCCCTCTCTGTTGGAAATATATGCTCAGTGCCACAAAGAAAAATCAGCACTGAGACAACGGATCTTTCAGCAACGCAATTTTCACTTCCTGGACTGCAGGAAGGGCACCCTCACTAGCCACTGTGCCACGAGAGTACAAAGAACAAAGGGAAACACACACATTTATCCCTCACACATTTGGGGTCGTCCTTAATGCCGTGTCTGATCTCCGTTGGCTGGAGCCAGACCTCACAATTTAAACTAAACCCTGACTGGCTGATAATTTAAAATTTTTCTAAACAGGTGAAAGCAGTGGAGAGCTGGGACATCCCTGTGAGCACCTCCAGCAGATATTTTGGTGAAAGTACAAGGACGTAGAATGTATTGTGTGCCTGTAAGCATGGCGTGTCTAACAGCTACATAGGGTAGGGCTTCACAAAGTTATTAGTACACTTATTCTTTTTTTTTTTTTTGAGACAGAGTTTCGCTCTTGTTACCCAGGCTGGAGTGCAATGGCACGATCTCAGCTCACCGCAACCTCTGCCTCCTGGGTTCAAGCAATTCTCCTGCTTCAGCCTCCCGAGTAGCTGGGACTACAGGCGTGCGCCACCATGCCCAGCTAATTTTTGTATTTTTAGTAGAGATGGGGTTTCACCATGTTGACCAGGCTGGTCTCGAACTCCTGACCTCAGGTGATCCACCTGCCTCGACCTTCCAAAGTGCTGGGATTATAGGCATGAGCCACCGCGCCCAGCCCACACTTTTTCTTTAACAAGAAAGGAAACTTTAAAAAGGAATTTTTCTACTTCCCACACTCTGTAAGAGGATAAAACCCACATAGATTTTGGGAGTCAGTGGATTTCCTCCTCACTGGCCAAGTGTCTCGGATCATAGCAGGGATGGCCCAGGCAAACTGCATGTGCCTGCGCCTGAGCTAGCCAGCCAGTTTGCTGCTTGGGGACTGTGGAGCTCAGTGGTTAGGAGCTAGGGCTGCAGGGTCAGGGAGACTGAGGCGCCAATCTCAGCCGTGTCCTCAGCACATGCATGACTCCCAGCGAGGGTGCTGCTGTGGCCGAGGCATCTCTTTTGCATAATGCAATTATCCAAAGTATGTATCTCATAGATTCGGCCTGAAGGTTGAATGCGATGAATGCATGTTTGGCACAGTTTCTGGCCCACAGGGAGTGATTAGCAATGATCATGATGACAGTGATGAGGACAATGAGAAGTGTATTAGCATATTAGCTTAGAACAACAGAAACGTGGCTGGGCACAGTGGCTCACGCCCGCAATCCCACCACTTTGGGAGGCGAGACGGGTGGATCACCTGAGGTCAGGAGTTGGACCAGCCTGGCCAACATGGCAAAACCCCCCTCTCTACTAAAAATACAAAATTTAGCCGGGCGTGGTGGCAGGCACCTGTAATTCCAGCTACTCTGGAGGCTGAGGCAGGAGATTTGCTTGAACCTGGGAGGTGGAGGTTGCAGTGAGCTGAGATCGATCTTGCCACTCCAGCCTGGCGACAGAGCGAGACTCCGTCTCAAACAAATGAACGAACAAACAGAGATGTACTTCCTCGTAGTTCTGCAGACCTGGAGTCTGAAACCAAAGTGTCAGCAGGGCTGGCTTCTTCCCAAGGCTCTAGCGGGGAGTCTTTCCTTCCTCTTCCAGCTCCCGGGGGCTCCAAGTTTCCCTTGGCTCCCTCTGCCTTCACATGGCCTCCTTCTCTTTTCCCTTTTCTGTCTCAGATCTCCTCCTGCCTCTCTCCTATAAGGGCCCTTGTCATTGGATTTGGGGCCCATCCAGGTAATCCAAGGTGGTTCTCATCTTGAGATTGCATAGACACTTTATCCAGATAAAGTCACCTGAGAATCCAGGGGGACATAATTACTGGGGGGTGGGCATCGTTCAAGCCACCACAGTTACAATGTGGAATTTCATCTCAGCTCTCAGCCCCTCCTCTAGGGAAGGGGCCTTATTCTTGGAGTATGAACTGACTTAGGGGGGGTGGGCCAGGGAGCATCTGCTGAGAGCGAGGCTCTCCCCTCCGAATCCGCCGCAGCCAGGCTGGAGGCACTGCTCCTGTCCCCCATCACCCCCAGATGGGACTGTCTTGGTTGCAGGGAAACAAGCTCAGGGTCTCACTGATTCTACGTCACGGCGAGTTGTATAATGATTCATTGTATGTTGCAGTGGAATAAGGGCAGAAATAAAGCACACAATCAGTGTACTGCGCCTGAGTCATCCTGACACCATCCCCTGCTCTCTCTGGTCAGTGCAGAAATTGTCTTCCACAAAACTGGTCCCCGGTGCCAAAAAGGTTGGGAACCGCTCCCCTATCCCCCCATCCCGATCCAGGGCTTAAACCTGGCAGCCAAGATGGCAGTGAGACCCCTCGTAGGAGGACTTGGGAGAACGGAGAGTCAGGATGAAGGCCTTGCCCAGAGTCACTGTGTCCCTTCCAAACAGAGCAGCTGCTCTGACCCAAAGACCTCCGGACAAAGGGACACCAGGCCCAGCACTGTCCATCTTTTTATCTGAAACAGTTACTCTGAACCAGGAAAAATCAGAAAAACATTGTTCCTTCTGCACACTGGTGACCTTGCCCCTCCCCTGCTGCCCACACACTGCACTTCGATGTGGGTGGCTGAGAAACGTTGGAGAAGGTGGCAGCAGTGACGATACCTCCTATCATGATGTCAGCATATGAAACGCATTTGACTTGATCCTCCAGCAGCGCCTCGGGGAGGTGCGAGGAAGAGAGGTCCCGTTTCCCACTGGACTGAGAAGAGGAGGGAGCCTCAGAGAAGGCACACGACTTTCCCAGGGTCTCACAGCTGGTGATTCTCATCCCAAGTCCAAATGTCTTCTGCTGGAGACAAACTCCTGAGATAAAAGAGCTCTGTGCAGGTGAGCTGTGGCAGCCTGGAGAGCAGCCTCACCCTGAAATCACTGCTCCACTGCATCTCTCCACCACCACACTCTTGCACCTGGCATCATGGCGCCACGGAGCCACTGCACCAGAGCATTATTGCTCTGCTGTGTGCATCATTGCACTGTGGCCATGACACCGTTGCAACATGGCACCATGACACCATCACAACATGGCACGGCAACGTCACTACAGCACGGCACCATGATGTCATTGCAGCGTGGCACCATGCCGTCATCACAACATGGCATCATGATGTCGTTGCAGTGTGGCACCATGACACACAACATGGCACTGCGACATCATCACAACATGGCACGGTGACATCACCACAGCACAGCACCATGATGTCATCACAACATGGCACCATGACATCACTGCAGCATGGCACCATGGCATCATTGCAGCGTGGCACCAGGACGTCACTGCAGCATGGCACCATGGCATCATTGCAGCGTGGCACCATGATATCACCACAACATGGTATTATGACATCACTGCGGCATGGCACCATTGGACTAAGACCATCCTTCCTACCTGCTGCTGCCAGCCAACAACTGAGGATGGCAGTGACACCAAGGCAAGCCAAGCCCATTTCCGGGAAACCCAGCACTCCTCTGATGAATGAGCCTGGCTCAAGAACTCTCCAACAGCCTTGCAAAGCTTTCCCTTAGATGGCATGGTGGCTCAGTCACCCACCTGATCTGCTTCCCTGTTTCCTGCACCCAGGCTCAGACTGGGACAATAGCCCGTGTCTCTCCCATCTTCGTCCTGCTGTCTCCCCACCGCCCCTCACGTGCGCGCATTCCCTGGTCACATCCTTGCGCCTTTCCTTCCATCCCAGTGTCTGTGTCTCAGTGGACCCAGATTAACACATGGGCCAACAAGTAAAATCACCTCTGAGTGACGAAATGGATAGTTTAATGCGCCATGAAAGTAGCCAGCTTTATCTTCCTAAAAAAAGAACCAAAGTTGAATCACATCACAGACCCTTTCCCGGTCAACCTTCCTAAGCAAACGTGGCGGCAGTCACCATCTCTCCCGCCATGACGTCAGCTTATGAAATGCATTCCTGCTGGAGGGCATAATTGACTTAACCCTCCAGCAGCACCATGGCATTCCTGGTGCATCTCCCACACCCCTCCATCCTCAGCAGCCTGTCTCCCCAGTTTCCTTGTCTACGAACTGGACAAGACAAATGTCCTAGGAACGACTCCTCGGGAGCACTCTTACCTTGCAGGTAATTTGCTAAAACCTCTTAGCAGCCATTTCTGAAATAGCTCACAGGGCTCGGGGGTGGTCGTGGATGCCGGTGCTGTGACTTGGAGTCTCCCACGAAGGCCACTGTGGCCTCCCAGCCACTGCTCACTGGGTCCCCACAAAAGAAAGCCAACTGCAGGGGAGTCCTACCCCGCCACCCCTAGAAGCTGATTTGTCCTGGCCTATGTCTTTCAGAACGTGTTGGTGGGGACAGAAGAGAAAGACTGGTTCATCGGAGAGGAGGTTCAGAAAAACCGAGGGAAACTCAACCTGCAGTATCCCATTTCTCGGGCAACAATTACCAACTTGGACAACATGGAGCAGGTGTGTCCAGCTTCTGCCAGGCGGGGCCTATTCACAGGCCTCCCTAGCCACGTCCAGCTGTGAGACAGGTGCAGCTGTTCCTCATACAGACCCTGTTGTGAGGGTTGAGGGGGATGATGGATAAAAGTCCTCAGTCCCGGCCGGGCGCGGTGGCTCCTGCCTGTAATCCCAGCAATGGGAGGCTGAGGTGGTTGGACCGCTTGAGTGCGGGAGTTTGAGTCCAACCTGGGAAACACAGTGAGAACCCGTGTGTACAAAAAATTAAAAAATAAGCTGGCTGTGGTGGTGTGGGAGGCTGAGGTGGGAGGATCGCTTGAGCCTGCAAGGTTGAGGCTGCAGAGAGCTGTGACTGTGCCTCTGAGGTCCAGCCTGGTCAACAGAAGGGGACTGTGTCTCAAAGCGGAGACACACGAAAGGCAAAAAAGGCTTCAGTCCCGAACAGTAAGAAACTGTAAGTTATGGTGAACGTGTAGCTCTCTCGTCAAGTCACTGAGGTTCTGGCCAGGACGTCCATGTGCATCTGAACAGGGCGGGCACGGCCTTAGAGGATGTACCTGTTAGTCACTGTGGTCCTGTCCAGCCGCACACAAGGCGGCTTCGATAGCAGGAATTCTTCGCCTCACCATCCTGGAGGCTGGAAGTCCAGCGTTAATTCGTGGGTGGAGCTGGCTCCTTGCAGGGCCGTGTGGGAGCCCGTGTCCCGGCCTCTGCCCTGATGGCTGTCAGGCTTTGGTGCTCCTTGGCTCACAGATGTGTCACCCCGATGTCTGCCTTCAGGTTCACGTGGCATTCTCTGTGTCTGTGTCCACATTTCCCCCTTCCTATTGGACTGGGCACCAGCTGACTCCACTAGGAGCTCTCTCAACTGACAGCATCTGCAACCACCCTGTTTCCAAAGAAGGTCCCATTCAGACGTATGGGGGCTAAGACTTCAGAACATGATTCTTGGGGCGACACAATTCAGTGCATCGCAAAGTTCTAGCGCTGCCTTCACATGTTAGCCCCAGATGCAGAGGCTCGAAATGCCTGTGGTCACCTCTGTCAGTTTTGTGGGTCAGGAATCTGGGAGTGAGTCCTTAGGCTTGACTGGGGCTGGAGGGGCCCCTCCCAGGGCGGTGCTCTCCAGTGACCGTGGGGTGCTTCCTCTGCACAGGGTCTCCTACCCCACCCAGGGCTGCCCGATGTCCTGGCAGCCTGGCAGTTGGCTTCCCCCATGGGGAACTATGGAAAAGGCCAAGGTGCAGGCCACAGTGCCACCAGGCTACCGTGGCACAGCCAGGGCAGCAGCACTGTCACTTCTGCTGCATTCTGTTGGCTACACAGCCAGTCCTGATTCCATGTGGGAAAGATCTGCATAGGGCGTGACTTCCAGGTGCTGAGGGTCATGGGCTATCTTGGCGGAGGTGGTGGGAGCACTGCTCATAAGTGTTTTCTTCTGCACAGCTGTGGCTGTGGCCGCAGTATGGCGGGGAATGCAGAAACACAGGCCTTGTAGACAGGGCTTGTAGACAGGGCTTGTAGACAGGGCTTGTAGACAGGGCTTCAGCTGTGGGCCCCAGCGGCCCCCGCCCTCTGCTGCCTTGTGGGGGGCTCACCTGCTTGAGGGAGCGCAAGGCACTGGCTCCTGGCTTCACCATCTTCCCTGAATGCCCACATAAGGCAGTGATCCTCCTGCGTCCCACCTTCCACTTCCTCCCTCTCATCACCCTGCCCCATCTCCAGGAGTCTCTTCCAAGTCTGGCTGTGTCCCTTCTCTGCCCCAGGCTGGTCGTCCACGGATGGGTCATGCCTGCAGCTGACGCCTGGCTCTTGCCTTCTCACGGGGGTTGTGGCCTCATGCTTCCAGGTCCCGTGCCTGCCTGCAAGAGGCCGCCCCTCCACACTGCCCTCCCCCAGGGGCATGTCCCCCCACAGGGACAGGCAGCAGACTCACACCTGATAACCAAGCATGGCGTCCTAAGCCCCTACTGCACTGGGTGTGAGGGGCTGAACGGGGTCCCCCAACATTCACATGTGAACCTGAGCCTCAGCGCCTCAGGGTGTGACTGTGCTTGGAGACAGCACCTTTAAAAGGCAAGTAGGTTAAGAAGAGATCGTTAGGGTGGCCCCTCGACCACTGTGACTGGGGCCTTATCGGAAGAGAAGACTAGACACAGACACACAGAGGGGGACGCTGTGAGGATGCCAGGGGGACCCTGCCTGCAAGCTGAGGAGCCTCGGGGGGAACCGGCCCTGTGGCGCCTCATCTGGGGCTCCAGCCTCCAGAGTGTGACTCGATGAGTGTCTGTGGGGCTTTGCGATGGCAGCTGCGGGACGAGAATGGGCCAGGCTCCTCTACATTTCCCATTTTAAAGATGAGAAATGAGGTTCATCGAGTCAGGTCGCTGATCCAGGGCCCGCCTGGTGTGAGGTAGAGCTTCCGGTCACGCTGAGCTGACACCTACATTCTCTCCCGGTGTGGCACCCACCCACCAGAGTCCCAGTCTGTGTCAGTCCCAGGACCCTGGAGGTCCTGATGGTGGCACCTGTGCCCATCAGACCACAGGATGCTCCAGACAAGCCCCGGGCCTCACTGGTCTCAGCCCCCTTCCTAGCCCCAGGCCTGGTGACAGAGCAGAGGTTCTGTGTCTTGCTGAAGCCACGCTGTCTCCCTGCTGCTCCCTCAGGTCGGGATGACCTCGCTGTGACTCAGCTGTCCCACGTGCTATTTAAAACACTGCTTTGATGGCCAGGCATGGTGGCTCACACCTGTAATCCCAGCATTTTGTGAGGCCGTGGTGGGTGGATCACCTGAGGTCAGGAGTTCAAGACCAGTCTGGCCAACATGGTGAGACCCTGTCTCTACTAAAAATTTAAAAATGAGCTGGGCATGGTGGCAAGTGCCTGTAATCTCAGGTATTGAAGACGCTGAGGCGGGAGAATGGCTTGAACCCGGAGGCGGAGGTTGCACTGAGCCGAGATCGCGCCACTGCCCTCCAGCCTCGGTGACAGAGTGAGACTCCATCTCAGAAAAATAAAAGTAATGAAAACAAAACACTGCTTTGTCAAACAAATAGCATAAAACACAACAATGAAATAAAATAACATAAAATAACCAAACCTGAAGCCCTGCCTGGCCTTGCAGCCACACCCTGCCCTGTCTGCAAAATGAGCCCGGTGTGGTGGCGCGCACCTGTAGTCCCAGCTACTCGGGAGACTGAGGCAGGAGAATCGCTTGAACCCGGGAGACGGTGGTTGCAGTGAGCCGAGATCGCGCCACTGCACTCCAGCCTTGTGACAGAGCAAGACTCCATCTCAAAAAAAAAAATTGCTGGACTCGGGGCTGCAAGGCCAGAGTTGGGTGGTGAGGGGGCTGCAGGGCTGGGGTGGGGGTGGGGGTGGGGAGGGGGCTGCGGGGCCGGATTTGGGGTGGGGAGGGGGCTGCGGGGCCGGGGTGGGGGTGGGGAGGGGGCTGCAGGGCCGGGTTGGGGGTGGGGAGGGGGCTGCGGGGCCTGGGTGGGGGTGGGGGTGGGGAGGGGGTGGGGAGGGGGTTGCAGGGCCACCTGTGGCCACCATGCTCCCATGGCATCACTGAGGAAGCCTGGCCTCGGCCCCGGAAGCCGCTGACTCTGCACCCCCTCTCCTCCCAGATCTGGCATCACTCCTTCTACCAGGTGCTCCGCATCGCCCCGGAGCAGCACCCCATGTTGTTGACGGAGCCGCCTTTGACCCCAGCACCCAGCAAAGAGAAAGTCACACAGGTACCGGGGGCTTCAGGGGGTCAGTGTCTGAGTACACAGGTACCAGGGGCTGGTGAGGGCCTCAGGGGGTCAGTGTCTGAGTACACAGGTACCAGGGGCTGGTGAGGGCCTCAGGGGGTCAGTGTCTGAGTACACAGGTACCAGGGGCTGGTGAGGGCCTCAGGAGGTCAGTGTCTGAGTACACAGGTACCAGGGGCTGGTGAGGGCCTCAGGGGGTCAGTGTCTGAGTACACAGGTACCAGGGGCTGGTGAGGGCCTCAGGGGGTCAGTGTCTGAGTACACAGGTACCAGGGGCTGGTGAGGGCCTCAGGAGGTCAGTGTCTGAGTACACAGGTACCAGGGGCTGGTGAGGGCCTCAGGGGGTCAGTGTCTGAGTACACAGGTACCAGGGGCTGGTGAGGGCCTCAGGGGGTCAGTGTCTGAGTACACAGGTACCAGGGGCTGGTGAGGGCCTCAGGAGGTCAGTGTCTGAGTACACAGGTACCAGGGGCTGGTGAGGGCCTCAGGGGGTCAGTGTCTGAGTACACAGGTACCAGGGGCTGGTGAGGGCCTCAGGGGGTCAGTGTCTGAGTACACAGGTACCAGGGGCTGGTGAGGGCCTCAGGGGGTCAGTGTCTGAGTACACAGGTACCAGGGGCTGGTGAGGGCCTCAGGGGGTCAGTGTCTGAGTACACAGGTACCAGGGGCTGGTGAGGGCCTCAGGGGGTCAGTGTCTGGTCTCCCCTGAACAGGCAGCAACCTCGGCCTCACCTGCTTCTTGCTTGGCCAGATGAGGACGCTGGGCAGGGGATGCCCCTTGACACACCAAGCATGCTGGCCTCTGCTGGGTGCTGGCCAGGGCCCTGGCACTGCATACATATGACTTCATGCAGGCCTTCCAACCAGCCATGGGGCAGTCGGCCGTCCTCCTCTTTGTACATATGAACGGGCTGCAGCAGCAGGGAGCTGAAGCGGTTCGGCTAAGGTCACGCGGAGTGTCGCTGGCAGCTCGCCTGGACCTGGGTGGCCTCCCCTGCAACTCCATCACAGCCACGATTCAGTCGTCCTACAGACAGGCCTGACTCCAGCCTCCAGTTTTGGTTTAAAAGCTCCTGGGTCTCTTCTCTGAGCCTCCTCTGGCACCTGCCCACCAGGCAGGAGGCGCTGCTGTGTGCTGACAGGGTGGTCCTGATGGGACTGATGGTGGAGCCTGGCAGGGGCCGGTGCTGGAGGAGAAAGGAAGCTGTGGCGCTCTCCTTAAGGCTGGGGCCAGGGCGCGGTGGCTCACGCCTGCAATCCCAGCACTGTGGGAGGCCAAGGCAGGGGGATCACGAGGTCAGGAGATCGAGACCATCCTGGCCAACATAGCGAAACCCCATCTCTACTAAAAATACAAAAATGAGCTGGGCACGGGTGCCGTGTGGCTGTGATTCTGGCTACTTGGGAGGCTGAGGCAGAATTGCTTGAATCTGGGAGACAGAGGTTGCAGTGAGCCAGGATCACGCCATGGCACTCCAGCAAAAACGGCTGGGGTGGGGGGCTGCGGGGCCGCGGCTGGCCACCATTCTCCCGTCACTTCATTGGCTGCTCCTAATGAGGACATCGGTGCGCTCATTAAGCCCGTGGTGCTGTTCTACCACCTGGCCCAGAGTCCCCGAAGCCCAGCGGTGTCTCCCGCAGTGAGCGGTGACCCACAGGCAGGCCCAGGGCTCTGGACGCAACCTGCTCACTGCAGAGGCTCACGTGGCAGCCCAGGAACCACAGCTCCATCTGGCACGGGCAGGTATGAGCTGCCGCCTCGTTTCAGACAAAACCCTGAGCGGACCCTCAAGTCCTCCTCAGCCTGTGGACAGGTGGATCACAAGAGGGGGCCACCGCTGGGCTGCTGGGACAGGGTGCAGCAGGCTCCCACTTTGAGACAGTCGAGTGCCCGTAAGGCTGTGGGGAGCCGGAGAAGGAGTGTGGGACATCGCACTCCCCTGGGGCCAGCTGGTGCGGCAGAATTCTCCGGAGACGCAGAACAGTGGGGTGAGCGTGGACACCAGGAGAGGGTCAGGATGAGGGGCCAGCTCACACAATGACAGAGGCTGTGAGTCCCAGTGTTCTTCAGCGTGTGACTGTGGGGTGTCTCTAAGTGAGACCAACACGTGGATCAGGGGCTGCGTAAGGCAGACGACCCTCCCTGGTGTGGGCGGGCCTCACCCAATCAGTCAAAGACCTGATGAGCACAAAAGGACGGAGTAAGAGGAACCCCCCTCACCCCAGACGGGCTCTACCGTCAGGAAGCTGGAGGCCCAGGAGGGCCCGTGCTGTGGTTCCAGTCCAGAGGCTGGCGGGCTCCAGACCCACAAAGAGCCAACCTTCACTCAGAGTGTGAAGGCAGGAAAAGGCTGACGTCAGGGTGCAGGCAGTCGGGCCGGAGGGGCTGCCTCCTACTCTGTCCTATTGTTCTCAGCTGGTCTTCAACTGATTGGGTGAGGCCTGCCCACACCAGGGAGGGTCATCTGCTTTATGCAGCCCCGATCTACGTGTTGGTCTCACTCAGAGACACCCCACAGTCACAAATGGAGAACACTTGACCAACCCCCAGACTCCCGGCGGCCAGTTGGGTTGGCCTGTGGGGTGAGCCAGGGCTCCAGCTGTGGGGTTGGCATCCAGCCTTCCTCGGCGGCCTCCCACCGCTGGGGGCACTGCCTGCCTTTCTGCCCTGATCCTCTCCAAATTCACCCTCTAATTATATCAGAGACCCAGCAGAAAACCAAAGGAACACTCCCGTGGGGCATGTTTGGTGAGAGTTTAATAGGGATTATACACAAAGGTGAGCATGAGTTTTAGAAAAAAGTCCCACGAGAGGGTGCAGTATCTGGGTGTATCCGGGGTAGCTGCTCTCACCCTTAAACCTGAAAGAGCAGTGGATGGTTACCAGTTCCCAGGGAGGGCTGCCACTCAGGTGCTGTGGCCTTCAGAAGAGGGAGCCTGCAGGGAGGGAGCCGGGACATCAGCGAGCCCTGCCCCTCCCCTGCCCTCATCTCCTTCTGGAGCCCTAAAGAAGAGCCCAGGGCAGACGTCACGAGGAAGGAGGGAGCTTCTGCAGGGCACAGGCAACCAGCAGCCCACCAGCATGGGGCTTGGCCTCACTGTGACCAAAGGGATGTTTCTGCATCTGTGGGCACTGCTTGGTCTCCATCCTGCACCCAGCCCCAGCAGGCCTCCCCTCCCTGCCAAAGTCCCTCTGTCCAGCTTGCAACCTCCAGGGCTCCTCTGGGGGCTGGGATGAGCTGGGAGAAGTCTCTATGGTAACAGGATGTGGAGGCAGCATGGTCCAGAGAAGAAGCCGACACTGGGGCAGCCCGGCATACAGGGAAGGGCCTGGCCTGGCATCAGGACCCCTGGGTTCTAGCCCCGGCTCTTCCAGCACGTGTGACCTTGGGAGAATACTGCTTCTCTCTGTGCCTCAGTTTCCTCAGCAGAGGGATAATAGTGGTCCCTCCCTGGGGACGGTGCTGAGGACATGAGTTAATACCCATAAAGCCCATGGCACAGTGCTTAGTGTCTCCTGAGCATTCCACAAATGCTGTCACTTCCTGTTCTCAGGCCTCAGTTTTCTCATCTGTAAAATAGGAATTGGGGCTGGGCGCGGTGGCTCAGTCCTGTAATCCTAGCACTTTGGGAGGCCAAAGCAAGCAGATCACGAGGTCAGGAGTTCGAGACGAGCCTGGCCAGTATGGTGAAACCCCGTCTTTACTAAAAATGCAAACGTTAGTCAGGTGGGATGACATGCACCTATAATCCCAGCTTCTTGGGAGGCTGAGGCAGAAGAATCTCTTGAACCCGGCAGGCAGAGGTTGCAGTGAGCCAAGATCGCCCCACTGCACTCCAGACTGGGTAACACAGCAAGACTCCATCTCAAAAAAAAAAAAAAAAAAAAAGAGAATCTGGCTACAGGGAAGGCCTGTAGCCTGAAGACCGTGCGAGCTCTGTAAACTACTGGCCCCCTAGCAGGCCAGTGGAAGCCGAAGCTGGCTTTTGTTTTTGTGGGTTTCTTTTTGTTGGGGAGGGGGGTTAGTCCTCTATACCATCACAAAAGCTGCCCTCCCGCCTCAGGATCACGCTTTACCCCTCCACCAAGAGTGGCCCAGACTCAGAGATGCCTCCAGCCGCAGGCAGCCAGCCACCTCTCTGCCCTGTGCCATGTATGTGCTTCTGGTACCAGGCTGCACATATCACACTGCACCTGTGTCCACCCACCTGCCCTTGGACGTCCACGTGGCGTCCAGCAGGGGGGCTCTTGCAAGTAATGGTGCTGTGAGCACGCGTGAACTAGTCCTCCTACGGGCTTGTGTTTTCATTTCTGCTGGGCAAATGCCCCAGCCCACCCAGAACACCGCCCTGTATTTAGCTAATACAGTCAGTAACACATTTTCTGAGTCACGTGGTCGGCAGTGCAGCCGAACCACGTGTAATGTCATTTTTAAAAACATGCCGTCTTGGCCCACTCTTCAGGCCCTGGCTAGGAATCAGTCTGATCCTTTTCCTGACTGCTGGTTAAGTCCACGCCCCAGCGCTTCACACCCTGGGTCCACCGCGCACCTGTCCAGGTACCAGACATCAGTGGACAGCACCAATGCCCAGGAACCCATCTGCATGGAGTCCGCCATCAAATCCAAGTCTCCCCACAGTCCTGAGAGGTGGCTGGGACGGGTGTGAGCCCATTTTAAAGACTGGGAAACTGAGAGTGTCCCAGAGCTCATGGGGCAAAGCTGCGATAAGGAGGAGTGTGTTTCTGTGCCCACGGTCTGGGTCTCTCTTGGGTGGCATGGAGAACCAAGTGCCTCTGGTAGGTGGGACTCAGGTAGCCTGGGTCGTTTAGGAGAGGCTCACCTCCTCCTAGTCTGCAGGCCTGGCTGCCAGAGGTGGCTGATGTTTCTTCCTAGGTGCTGTTTGAGACTTTCAACATACCCGCCCTGTATTTAGCTAACCAAGGAGTCCTTTCTCTATACGCCTCTGGCCAGACCTCTGGTGAGTGGCCCTGTGGGAGCCCCACACCCTCCCCGTCCCTCCAGCTCAGACGCTCACCCCTGTGCACACTGCAGGCCTGACCAGGAATGAAAGACAAACACCCACACTGCTCACACCCTCCGGCCCCTTTCTTTGCTCCCAGATTTTAACAACTTGCTCACTTTTTTTCTTAATAGCATTCTCGAGGTGCAATTGATAGGAATCAACTGCATGTGTTTAAAGGGGTGCAATTTGCTAAGTTTTGACACATGGGTCCGCTCTTGAAGCCTTCACAACCAAGATAATGAATGTATCTGTCACCCCGATCATCTCCTGACACGGGACACTCTGCCCCTCCGGTCTGTCTCCAGACAGACACCGGCTGCCTGGAGTGTACATTTTCTAGAATTTTGTATGAATGGAGCCGGGAAGTCCGCACTCTTTTTTGGGTTTCTTTATCTTCACGCGGCGTGATTAGCTGAAGATTTATCCTGCGTGTGGATTGAGAATTAATGTCTTCTCAATTCTGGGTAGTAGCCCAGCACATGAATAAATCGTACTTTATCCACTTGTGAATGGATATTTGAGTTGTAAATAAAGCTGCTATAGACACATTTGTGTACAGTGTAAGTACTGCACAAGTCGTATTTGTTAATTAAAAAAATAAAAGGAAAAAAACTGCTATTATTTTTCCCCTCTTTTACCTTTTGAAGCACTACTGTGAAACCCACACGGGTGGTTTCCTAAGAAAACTTGCGAGCTGCCGTCCAAAACAGCCAGCCCTCTTGTTCATCCTAGTGTACTCCCCTTCGGGGGAAAAAAGCTCACTCGTGAGAATCTTTGACTTCCCATCCATTAGTTCCCCTCTGCCTTCTCCCCCTGCAGATACAACAATTGTAAGGCATGTCACTGGCCCTGCATTATGATGCCAGCATGCTCTCTTGTCTAGGCATGACCATTGAATCTGGAGAAGGGATGACATACTTCGTACCCATCACTGACAGCTGTCCTTTGCATCAGTCAACCTTCCAGATGGACATAGCGGGCCAGGACCTAACCACGTACCTCCTGAAACTGTTGAAAGACAATGGGCAATTATTGGTGAGCACAGGTAAGACACTGCTGTTCTTGACTGAGTAAACTAGTCTCTGGGGTGCAATAGACTTCTTCCCTTGCTCAACCTACAACCTCAGTGTGTAAAGCTAAGAGTACTTGACCATCATTCAGGTTCTAAAAATAACCTTATCTATGTTTAGGGAATTTAGTCAAGTGGTGATGATGACAAGGGCCATGATGATAGTGATGGTGATGATGGTGATGCTGATGATGGTGATGGTCATATGGTAATTGATGGTGGTGATAGTGGGGATGCTAATGATGGTGATGGTGATGGTCATATGGTGATTGATGGTGATGATGAAGATGATGGTGATGGTGGTGATGGTGATGATGATGGTGATGATGGTGATGATTATGGTCATGGTGATGATTATGGTAATGTGATGATGAGTGATGATGGTGATGGTGATGATAGTAATGATGATGGTAGTGATGGTGATGGTGACAATGATGGTGATGGTGATGGTGGTGATGGTGATGATGGTGATGGTGACAATGGTGATGATGGTAATTGATGGTGATGGTGATGTGGGTGATGATGGTGATGGTGACAATGATGATGGTGATAGTAATGGTGACAATAATTGTGATGATGGTGATGATGGTAGTGATGGTGATGGTGACAATGATGGTAATGGTGATAATGGTGATGATGGTGATGGTGATGGTGATGATGGTGATGTGGGTGATGATGGTGATGGTGACAATGATGATGATGGTGATAGTAATGGTGACAATAATTGTGATAATGGTGATGGTGATGATGGTGGTGATGGTGACAATGATGGTGATGGTGACAATGATGGTGATGGTGGTCATGATGGTGATGATGGTGATGATGGTGTTGGTGATGATGATGGTGGTGATGATAGTGATGGTGATGATGGTGATGTGGGTGACGATGACAGTGATAGTAATGGTAACAATAATTGTGATGATGGTGATGATGGTAGTGATGGTGATGGTGACAATGATGGTAATGGTGATGATGATGGTGGTGATGATGGTGATGGTGATGTGGGTGATGATGGTGATGTGACAATGATAACGATGACAGTGAGAGTAATGGTGACAATAATTGTGATAATGGTGGTGGTGATGATGGTGATGGTGACAGTGATGATGATGATGGTGATAGTAATGGTGACAATAATTGTGATGATGGTGATGTGGGTGATGATGGTGATGGTGATGTGGGTGACGATGACAGTGATATAGTAATGGTAACAATAATTGTGATGATGGTGACGGTGATGTCATATGGTGATTGATGCTGATGACAGTGGTGGTAATGATGGTGATGATGATGGTCATATGGTGATTGATGCTGATGACAGTGGTTATGATGATGATGATGGTGGTGGTGGTAACGATGGTGATGGTGATGGTCATATGGTGATTGACGCTGATGACAGTGGTGATGATGATGATGATGGTGGTGGTGGTAATGATAGTGATGGTGATGGTCATATGGTGATTGATGCTGATGACAGTGGTGATGATGATGATGGTGGTGGTGGTGGTGGTGGTAATGATGGTGATGGTGATGGTCATATGGTGATTGATGCTGATGACAGTGGTGATGATGATGATGGTGGTGGTGGTGGTGGTAATGATGGTGATGGTGATGGTCATATGGTGATTTATGCTGATGACAGTGGTGATGATGATGATGGTGGTGGTGGTGGTGGTGGTAATGATGGTGATGGTGATGGTCATATGGTGATTGATGCTGATGACAGTGGTGATGATGATGATGGTGGTGGTGGTGGTAATGATGGTGATGGTGATGGTCATATGGTGATTGATGCTGATGACAGTGGTGATGATGATGATGATGGTGGTGGTGGTAATGATGGTGATGATGATGGTCATATGGTGATTGATGCTGTTGACAGTGGTGATGATGATGATGATGGTGGTGGTGGTAACGATGGTGATGGTGATGGTCATATGGTGATTGATGCTGATGACAGTGGTGATGATGATGATGATGGTGGTGGTGGTAATGATAGTGATGGTGATGGTCATATGGTGATTGATGCTGATGACAGTGGTGATGATGATGATGGTGGTGGTGGTGGTAATGATGGTGATGGTGATGGTCATATGGTGATTGATGCTGATGACAGTGGTGATGATGATGATGATGGTGGTGGTGGTAATGATAGTGATGGTGATGGTCATATGGTGATTGATGCTGATGACAGTGGTGATGATGATGATGATGGTGGTGGTGGTAATGATGGTGATGGTGATGGTCATATGGTGATTGATGCTGATGACAGTGGTGATGATGATGATGATGGTGGTGGTGGTGGTAATGATGGTGATGGTGATGGTAGTTGTGATGACAGTTGTTATGGTGTTGAGCTAAGCTTTACAGAGAACTTATCCTGTGCAAAGCACTGGGCCAAGTAAACATTTCACATGCATTTTCTCATTGCTTCTCACTGTAACCCTATGGAAGAGAGCAATTATTTCTATTACAAAAGAAAGATGCAGCTGGGTGCAATGGGTCATGTCTATAATCCCAGCAATCTGGGAGGCCCGGGTGGGAGGACCACTTGAATCTAGAAGTTTGCAAATCAGCCTGGACAACATGGCAAGACCCAATCTCTACAAAAACATTAAAAAATTAGCAGGGTGTGGTGATGAACACCTCTAGTCCCAGCTACTTAGCAACTGAGGCAGGAGGATCACTTGAGCCTAGGAGTTCCAGGTTATAGTGAGCTATGATGGCACTACTGCACTCCAGCCTGGGTAACGGAGCAAAGCAACACCCTGTCTCAAAAAAAATAGGGAGAGGCCTAGGAAGGTTATTAGAAGATTTTCCCAACATTCCATAAATGATAAGTGGCATGGCAACTGGCATATGGACCCAAGTCTCCAGGCAAGGTGCCTGTCCCTCCCTGCACCCAGTTCCTGGACTAGATTCCCAGCCTGAATAACCTGCATGACACCCATTCCCAGTGAGTGTACAATCCTGCATCCCAGGGTCTTCCTTGCCGACCGACAGGTCCGTGTCAAAAGCGATGCAAAGCGTGGACCCCTAAAAACTAACAGCAACTAGAGGGAAAGTGAGAAGGATTGCAGGGCAACATCCTAGCATGTTATTGATGCCTCACACTTGGTGAGCTCTTGGTGAACCGTTACCTCTCATCCTTCTAACAGTCCTGCGAGTGACCATCCATCCCATTCTTGCAGATGAGGAAAGGGAAGGTTTAAGAGGATGATGAAGTTGCCTAGAGCCAGGCATTGGGTCAATGGCAGAGATGGGATTTGAACCCGGATTTTCTCACCAAAGCCCCAAGTAGATGAAGAAAGGAACAAACATGAGGACAGTGCAGCATCCCAGGAGCCAAAGAAAGAGAAGGGAGTGATTAACAGCCCCAGCTGCCGAGGGAGAGAGGTCAGGAAGGAACCTAAGAGTGTCCACAGGGACACTAGTTTTAGAACTAGGAGGACAGAATAGACCCAGGCAAGAGCACGTTAGGTGGAGCCAGTGAAGGTAGAAGGCAGACATCAGGGGGCTGAAGACCAAGTGACATTTCCAGGTGTGCGGTACAGAGTTCCCCGATCGAACTCAAAAACAGTGATAGACAAAGCGTAAAACCGTAACACGAGAAGACACAGCTGGTTTTAAAACTGGTCGTCCCAAAGGAGGAGAAGTGGAACCTTCCAGATATTTCCAGGTGGGTGCTTTGATCCACTGTGGGCAATTCTCCAGAGAAGGAGAGGGCAGTTGTGCGCAGGTGGCAGGTGAAACTCACAGCAGCTGGGGATGGGGCACCAACCGCACCACTCATAGCAGGAGATAAGAAAGTTGGCCGGGCGCCGTGGCTCACGCCTGTTATCCCAGCACTTTGGGAGGCCACGGTGGGAGAATCACGAGGTCACGAGTTTGAGATCAGCCCGGCCAACATAGTGAAAACCGTCTCTACTAAAAATACAAAAAATTAGCCGGGTGTGGTTGTGGGCACCTGTAATCCCAACTACTCAGGGGGTGAGGCAGGAGAATTGCTTGAACTCGGGAGGTGGAGGTTGCAGTGAGCCAAGATTGTGCCACTGCACTTCAGCCTGGGCGACAGAGTGAGACTCTATAAAAAGAGAAGAAACCAAGAAAGTCGGGTTTGCTTGTCCAGCCCTCCCCACCCTCCCCCAGACATGTACCATATACAGAAGGATCTCAACTTCTCAAACGCTGAAATTCCCTAACCCCTTTCATCTTAGTTCAAGACGTACTTATTCTACTCTTCCACAAACTCGGGCTCAACGCGCAGCACGAATGAGAGAGCCCGGGGTGTGAGATGGAAATAGAAATGGTGGCTCCAGCGGTGCAGCCTCAACCTCAGTGCAAGGTGCTTTTGTGAACTCACCGCATTTCCATTCCCTTTTCTGTTTGGCACTTTCCCTTTGTCCCACAGGGGACAGAGAGTACATCAGGGACCTGAAGGAGAAGTGCTGCTATGTGGCTTTGGACTTTGACAAGGAAAAGAGGAAAACCAGTTTGCCTCCCCGCCAGTGGAAGTATCAGCTGCCTGATGGCCAAGAGATCAGCGTTGGGCAAGAGAGTTTCCTCTGCCCCGAGGTGCTCTTCCAGACAGAACTCACAGGTGAATCCTCAGGAAGGGGACAGAAATTAGCCTGGACATGAGCAAGTGAGCACCCTGTGAGAAAGAAGGGGCCGGGCGTGGTGGCTCACACCTGTAATCCCAGCACTTTAAGAGGCTGAGGCAGGTGGATCACCTGATGTCAGGAGTTCGAGACCAGCCTGGCCAACATGGTGGAACCCTGTCTCTACTAAAAATACAAAAACTAGTTAGGCATGGTGGTGTGTGCCTGTAGTTCAGGCTACTCAGGTGGCTGAGGCAGGGAAATCACTTGACCCTGGGAGTTTTTAGAAAGGTGGAGGGAGGTGGAGGTTGCAGTGAGCCGAGATTGTGCCACTGTACTCCAGCCTGCGTGGGCAACAGAGCAAGACTCCATCCAAAAGAAGGAAGTAGGGCTGCCAGGAGGGGGGTCTTGTGTGAGTAGCAAACAGCCACACTGTTTCAAAAGTTCTTCAACCAGCTGACACCCACCAGGCACCTACGGTCTGCTTGTCGCTTCGCTGACTATTGCGTGTGTTATATCCTGAATCCGCCTCCAAATCTGCCTCTGTGAGATGATCCCATTTTACAGAGAAGGAAACTCACCAAAGAGGTCTTTGCTTTTGTAATGTATTGTTTATACTCTGCCTACTTACAAAATAATTTCAAATATAAAAATCAAGACAATTTAAGACAGACATGTAATCACCACGGATTTGGAGGGAGCCTTACACGTTCGGCTGATCTAGAGACTTTGAGTGAGCATGGAGTTGCCTACATGCTCCCGCTGGTGCATTTTTCCTGGTGGAACGGGAAAGACGTTGGAGGGTGAAATCCCTACTGATAGGGAAGATGGAATCTGCCGGGTCGACATGGAAAAGCAGGTGTTCCCCGGAGTCCGACTCTTCATTTGTTATATTCATAAGGGACAAAGGGGAATTAAAACCGGGGAAGTAACCATTTCCCCAGGGTGAGGACCCAGTGAGTACCGGGCACTTAGAATCTTCCGTAAGTTAGTTGGTTTATCTCCGTGTTCCCGTTAGACTGTGCAGGGTATGCTGCGGTCATGTGCACCACACATGTGAAGCGGAGAAGCAATGGGTTCTTTACCCACCGTAGTGCTGGAAACAGATACTCAGTGCTGCAAAGAAAAAGCACTGAGACGAAGGATCTCTCAGCAAGCAGTTTTTACTTCCTGGGCTGCAGGAAGGGTATCGTCATTAGCCACCTTGCCACGAGAGTACCATGAACAAAGGAAAACACACAGATTTATCCCTCACGCATTTGGGGTCGTCCTTACTGCTGTGTCTGATCTCCATTGGCTGGAGCCAGACCTCACAATCTAAAACCCGATTGGCTAACAACCTAAACCCTTTTTAAGCAGGTAAAGGGCATAGGCTGCGAGCTGGGGCATGCCTGTGAGCACATCCAGCACAGATACCTTGGTTAAAGTACAAGGACACAGAACATATTACGTGCCTGTGAGCATGGCGTGTCAAACAACTACATAGGATAGGGCTTCACTAAGAGTTATTAGAAAATTTGTTCATTAACAAGAAAGGAAACTTTGAAGAGGAAGTTTTGATTCCCACAGTGGGGACGTTCTCCCAGGGTCTAGCTGGGTCCCCGTAAATGGGAGCACCACCCAGAACAGTGATGCTAGCAGGGCCTTCCTGCCAGGCCCCTCTTAAATGCCCCCTGGGGTTAGCTTTTTGTCATCAGCCCAAGGTCATCTGGCAGCTTTTCCTCACAGCCAAGGGACACAAGGCATGGACGGCACCCCCAGCCCTCCCAGGAGCTCACAATATTGGACAGAAAATATCAGGTTGGTGCACAAGTAATCAATTTCATCTGCACCAGTCTAATAAGACAAGGCACACACGTCTTCAGGGCGGTTCTCATTATGTTTGAGTTTATTCATGTGGCCAAGTGATGAACTGAGAAAGGAGGGATCATTTCTCAAAGGCTGCCGGAGGGAGGATGCTGCCTCCACAGGAATCTTTTTATACAGTTGATACCAGGGCATTACATATTAAGACTATCAATAACAGTTGACTACAAATTCTCCCGGAGGAGAGCGGAGAATTCCTGTTTATTTCCTCAACCAGGAGCAGCTAGTCCTGCCGTCAGGCTGGGTGGCTCCCTATGTTCCCTGGCGGGAGCCCAGCTAAGCTGAGGTTTGCCCGCCATGCTGGGAGCTGAGGCTCGGGGAGGTTTCCTGCGCCCAGGCCTCCCGCTGGGAGGCAGGGGCCCAGGTGCATCGCAGCCGAGCCTCTGGCTTCCAACGTTCCTCCTTTCTCTGCCTGTCCTGACAGGGAAGACCACCCCTGGCATCCACACCATGGCCTTCCAGAGCATTACTTCCTGCAACCCCGACCTCCAGAAGGTCCTCTTTGGCCACATGCTACTGTCCGGAGGGACGGGCTCCTGCCCCGGCCTGCGATTACGGATGCAGAGGGAAATCTCGGAGCTGGTGTCCCCTACAGTTTATGTGAAGGTGAGGCTTCCCCAACCCATCCCCTCTGGGAGCACCTCAGGTTCATTCCACAGATATTTCTGGAATGCCTCCGATATGCTGGGCATGGCTTCTGGCACCTGGGAAGTCCTCAGAGCTTTTACTCTAGTTCCGGGGTGAAGCAATAAATGACATAAATAAACATGAAGGGGACATGAGTGGCATCTCAGGAGGGCCGTGGTCCACGGGCAGAGTGTAGCACAGGACGGGGTGGGGGGCAGTGTGGGCAGGGTGGGAGGGAGTGTGGGCAGGGTGGGAGGGAGTGTGGGCAGGGTTGGGGTGGAGGGGTGGAGGGGAGTGCGGGTAGGGATAGGAGGGGGCGTGGGTGGGGGTGGGAGGGAGTGCAGGCAGGGTTGTGGGGGGAGGGGAGTGCGGGTAGGGATGGGAGGGGGCATGGGTGGGGGTGGGAGGGGGCGGGAGCAGGGGTGGGGCACTGGCAGGGGTGGGCTGCTGGATACAGGGTGGGCCAGAGTGGGCCTCCTCAAGAAGGTGGCATTTGGGTAAACACTTGAAGTAAGGGTGAGCCATGTGGATATCAGGGAAGAGCGTGCAGCTGGTGGGAACAGCCCAGGCCCCGGCTCAGAAGCTGCTTCCCGGAGGAAGGGTTGGCTGGGGCTGAGTGAGCAAAGGCAATGGGAAAGCGAGGTCAGAGACGCTGCAGAAGGACATTCCCTCCAAGAGGGGCTGGAGACCTCTGGCAGGGTCCCACGGAGGAGAGAGATTGTCCTAGCAGGTGCTGGAGGACGGCTCAGGCTCCTGTGCAGAGAGAAGACTGTCATAGGGACACAAGGTGTGGACAGTCAGGGCATTAAGACTGTTGGGATATTGGGGCTGACAGGACGCTGCGACCTTGGGGTGTGGGACCACCAGGATTTGGGGGCTGCTGAGATGTCAGGACCGCCAGCAAGTCTGGACTGCGGGGATGCGGGGATGTTGGAACTGCCAGGGTGTCAGGACTGCTGGGATGTGGGACACACCTGGCCTGGCTGGCTGGGGCAGGAGGGGCAAGGTCACTCACTCACTTCCGGTTGAGCCCAGCAGCTGCCTCATGAACGCAGCCTCCTTTGGTGGAATGAAAGCACTCTTCCCCCGTGGGGGCCCCACCTGGGGCTGTCCCCAGTGGACACCTTCTCTGGCTTCCTCTGTGTCTGCGTCTGGCCTCACAGCCTCTGCTGTGGGGTCTCTGGGGGTTGTCACTGCAAGGTGTCCCTGTCGAGCTGGCCCTGAATCCTGCCCATCTCACCAGCTGGGCCTTGAGCTGCCTGCAAACCCCACTGGCCAACTGCAGGGCACTCTGTGATGGGGACTCCTGCAGGTGCATGAGAGACTCTCACCAGAGCGACACCCGCATCCCCCTGGGGCCTGTCACCAGGGTTCATGACCACCCTTTGTATGCTCCACGGGGGCAGGGCGGGGGTGGATCTTCATCTTCCAGACACCAGGGTGGGCAGGGGCATGAGCGGCCATCTCAGCACCTCTTGTCCTCCCTAGACATGTCTTTCGGCCCTTGTCCCCTCTGCTCCAGCTGCCACTGTGGAACAGGGCACTGCAAGGTGACCTCCTCCAGAGTCTGGAGTCAGGAGGCATGGACTTACTCCCTTTTGCCTGCGGCCCCCCAAACTTCTCTGGAGGATTCTATCCTCCACCACCTCACCCCCAACCCTAAGGGCTTGGGGTTGCAGGCAGACGTGCTCAGAGGGAAGGGTCCGGCACAGGTCCTCAGAGATCTTCGGCTGCCTCTGAGCCTCTCCTTGCCTGTCTGATGGCGTTCCCTGCACCATCCCTTCCTTGCTCTGCAGACCAGGGTAAGATTTGAAGGAGAATGCGCAGCAGGGATGCCTGTCCTGGGTGGTCCCTATCCTTCCTCCACAGCCACAGGGAAGAATCAGGAATTACAAATGCATCAGTCAGGATTACGCAGAAGTGTCTTCCCACTGCCTCCTCACTTCCCCAGTCTTCAGCCCTCTTCATAGAGATCATAAACATTCGTAGGACCCTGGAACACTTGTCCATTTCCTCCCTGAGTCTTCTGCTCTCGTTAGATCTTCTTATGTAATATCACAGGCATTTACATTCCATTAAACCTTCGCCCCTCCCACCTTCCGACTCCAAAGCTCCCACTTCATAACCTGCTTCTGGTCTCCCTCCTCACGGCTCTCTGGACCACTCTTGTGTGTAATGAGCTTTGACTGAATCAGAGCAGAAGGCTACTGCTCAGCCCAGCATAGAAAACAAATTGAAACTCAGTATCATCCTTTTGTAACTTGCTTTTTCTCTCTTTCTTTTCTTTCCTTTATTTATTTATTTGAAACAAGGTCTCACTGTCACCCAGGCTGGAGTACAGTGGCATGATCACAGCTCACCGCAGCCTTGACCTCCCAGGCTCGGGTGATCCTCCCACTCAGCCTCCCAAGCAGCTGGGACTACAGGCACATTCCTCCATGCCTGGCTAGTTTCTCTGGTTCTGGTCTTGAACTCCAGGCTCAAGCGATCCACTTACCTCAGCCTCCCAAGTGTTGGCATTCTAGGTGTGAGCCAGGGCGCTCAGCATGCTTTTATAAGTTTCTTGCAGAGGGCATCTTTGGGCCGTCTCTGTCCTGCCAGCTTGTGGCTGGGCTGCCTTTGCTCCAAGCCCTCTCATCCTCCTAAGTGCTCAAAGTGCCCTTCACCCCCGGCTCCCACCAAAAACTCTCCTGGAAGCTTGATGATGATGTCACCCGTTTCCCGCTAGCTGGTTGTGACTTAGCTCTTCTGTGTCTGCTTTCCCTCCTGCTAAGCCGTCTCTGCAAGAGGCACCATGGCAGATTCTCCTGTAATCATCCCCAGAGCTCATTAAATTGAGGTAAAGAGAATCCTCTCCCCGAAACGAGCTCATCATCCACCTTGAGAGAACAGCTAGTTTCAAGGGGCCAACTTTCCAGATAATCATTTCTCCCAGCAATCTCAATCTGCTGTAATGAACGTTCTTCAGCTAAAACTCTGTCCGTTATTTCCTCTTATTTCTGCAGAGTGTTATTCCACCCTCAGATCCTACATCATTTCTAGATGTAGATTTTGGAGTCAGAAGCACGCACAATTTGAGGTTTTTTGAAAGGACGGACCAACTGCCCACAGAAACATCCAGCCTCCCCTCTGTCCCGCGAGGACTGAGTGAGCTCCGGGCCACGTCCGCACCAGCACAGGGTCCTTTGTTCTCAAAACCCCTGGGCACCTGGATAAATGGAGAATAAATATATGGAGAATATATATTTGTTTTGTTTTTGTTTTTTAAACATACTTCCTGTAAATATTCATTCCAATCCTTCAGCCATCTTCTGCTGGTGATTTGCTTTCTTTTTTGAGATGGGGTCTCGCTCTGTTGCCCAGGCTGTAGTGCGATGGTGTGATCTCGGCTCACTGCAACCTCTGCCTCCCGGTTCAAGCAATTCTCCCTGCCTCAGACTCCTGAGTAGCTGGGATTACAGGCGCCCGCCACCACACTCAGCTAATTTTTGTATTTTTAGTAGAGATGGGGTTTCGCCACGTTGGCCAGGCTGGTCTCAAACTCCTGACCTCAGGTAATCCACCCGCCTCGGCCTCCCAAAGTGTTGGGATTACAGGCGTGAGCCACTGCACCCAGCGGCTTTGCTTTCTTCTTAACACTCACCCCATTCCAGTCTCGTTTGGTTGTGCGTGTTTGTTTAGATAAGATGCACGTGAAGTCATCGCCTGATTGAGGTGACAGCCCCTCGGTGGAAGAGGCTCCCGGGTGCCTGGCATCTGCCCTTTCTCTGCCTGATGCCCTGATTCTAATCATGTTTTTTTCCCCCTCCTGACTCTTCCTTTTTATTTTTATTTATTTATTTTTTTTAGCTATAACGATACATTTTTTTCTTAACCAATGCCAGCAAGTGGTTTCCAAGCCGAGCGCTGTTCTGTGGTGTGACAGCCGGGAGACACTGGGCAGCTGAGTCAGAGAGCGCCTCCTCCCTTCCTGTCCCCGGTGCCTTCAGTTTCCCAAATCTCCATTCAGTGCTTGGTGCCTTCAGATCCCCGCACAACGCAGGCGCTTCCTGTGTCTTAGAATCATAAGCATGTCCTGTATCGTATACCTAAGTGCCTTAAGTTCCTGAACCTGTGAAAATGACAACTGCCTGACCTTGAGCAAGTGACCTTAGCCTTCCTGAGCCCCGGGGGCCCCTTTTTATTTATTTTTACTTATTTTTATTTTTTATTTTTTGAGATGGAGTTTCACTCTTGTTTTCCAGGCTGGACCACAGGGGCACGATCTCAGCTCACTGCAACATCCGCCTCCCAGGCTCATGCGATTCTCCTGCCTCAACCTCCCAAGTAGCTGGGATTACAGGCGCCTGCCACCACGCCTGACTAGGTTTTGTATTTTTAGTGTAGATGGGTTTTCACCATGTTGGCTGGGCTGGTCTTGAACTCCTGACCTCAGGTGATCTGCCTGCCTCGGCCTCCCAAAATGCTTTATAGTGTGATTTACAGGGATTACAGGTGTGAGGCACCACTCCTGGCCTTTATTTTCATTTTGTGAGACAGGATCTCACTCTGTTGCCCAGGCTGGAGTACAGTGGCACAATCACAGTTCACTGCAGCCTCAGCCTCCCAGGATCAAGCAATCCTCCAGCCTCAGCCTCTCAAGAAGCTGGATCCACAGGTGCACACCACCATGCCTGGCCCCTGGCATCAGACAGAGAAAGGGTCAACGCCAGGCACCACAGAGCCTCTTCCACCAAGGGGCTGTTACCTGGATCAATGACACATGGGGTAGAGACTTTCACTTCCTCCCAGCCCAGAGGTGACCTGCCTCGGTATAAAAAACACTACTCTCTCTCCTAAAATAGAAATGGAAAGAAATATACCCTTTGTGGGTGTTGTCATGAAAACAGGAACCTGGGAAGACTGAGAGGAGGCCCTAAGAGCTCCACATGGCAATCTTGAAGGAATTTCTCAGGGGGTTTCATGACTAGTGATTGGTTGATTTTACTTATCTGTGGTTTCTAATTTTTCCACAAAATATCTATGCCTTAGGCACAGTCATTCTCTATGAATAAGTGTGTTACATGTTTTAAAATGCCAAGGGCATGAGTCCTGTGTGCTCTTATTCATTTTATCTAATAGTTTAAAGCTACAGGCCAGGCATTACACCTGTAATCTCAGCACCTTGGGAGGCCGAGGCAGGAGGATCGCTTGAGGACATGAATTTGAGGCCAGTATTGGGCAACATAGCAAGACCATTTCTACAAAAAAAAATTAAAGTATTAGCCAGACGTGGCAGTGTGCACCTGTGGACCCAGCTACTCAGGAGGCTGGGGCTGGAGGATTGCTTAAGCCTGGGAGGTCGAGGCTGCAGTGAATTGTGATTGTACTACTGTACTTCAGCCTGGGCAACAGAGCAAGACCCTGTCTCAATGTATAAATAAAAAAATAAAGCTACAGGAAGTAGGCACGGACTGTTTGACATCTTCAATGGCAAATCATAGACAGTATTTGCCATGGGGGAGAGACGGCTGCCCATGAAGTTCTCTCAGGTGCAGACGTTTTGTGTCCGCATTTCAGAGTGGCATTTTGATTTTGCTTTCTTCTCTCTCCTCCCGCCCCCTCTGCACCTCTCCTTCCCTCCTCTGCCCTCCACTCTGCCTTCTGCCTCAACCCCATCCAGGTGGCCACCTGTCCATATTCCGTCTATGGTGCTTGGGTAGGTGGCTCCATCTTGTGCTCACTGTCCACGTTCAAGGACATGTGGATCACCAGCAAGGAGTACAAGGAGATGGGCTCTTCCATCATCAGTAGAAACAGCTTCTGACATGTGGCTTTCAGGACCCTGTCATCTGTGCCTTTTTCACCAACTGCAGGATGAGCCTCGTTGCAGCTGAACATATCAGAGCTCAGAGCCAGCTCAAAGGCAAAGGTCCTTCCTCCCCAAAACTTCCCTAAAGAAAGTGAATAAAGGATGGACTCTGTCTCTTTGTCTGAGCTGGGCTGGCAGCAGCACGGGACACTCACTACGCAGTGTCACAGGACACTCGCTACGTGAATGCAGAGTGGTGGAGGAGAGGGAACTCCTGGCTCTTCCTGTGTATCAGTCAGGATGGTGAAGCTGTGCTACAGTGACAAGCATCCCCCAAACTCAGTGCCATGAAAGTCAGTATCTCTGTCACACTGCATGTCCACTGAAGGTCAACAGGGGCTGCCCCCACATCATCCTCACTCAGAATCCAGTGATAAAGCAGACCATCAGAGACGTTGTCATCCATTGTGAATGGGCAGAAGAGTGTGCCGGTGGGTCTTACATTGGAAACTAAGTCCATCCATCCAGAAAAGCCACAGGGCACAGCCCTGATTAATTAGCCAGACAAGTGACACAGAGCCACTCAACCCCAAGAGGCAGGAAATGCCATCCTACCACAGGCTTGATGTACCCACACGGGCAGAACAGCACGGATGCTTTTGCCTCGTGAAGGCACGATGGAGGCAGTACCCATACCAGGGGCATCACGTCCTCCAATGAGTTTAATCCTCATGATGCTGCTGTGAGGTTGGTTTCATCAGAGCTGATTTCATGAGGCAGGAACTGGCACTAAGAGAAGTAAATGAACTTGATCGAGATAATTTAGGTAGTAACAGGGAGTTTAAATCTGTAAATAGCATCTAGTAAGCGTGCCGGGGAGCACAGAGAGAACTAGGGAGAGAAAAGAAAACAGCTCAACAAATAGAAGACACATGTTTTCAGTGTAGAGGGGCCATGGAGGGCTTCACAGAGCCAAGAAGGGTCCCACATGCAGACACTAATGGAATTTCAGAATATCAGAAATAACGACGTCTACAGGCTTTGAGAGAAATCAACAAAAGCAGGTTCACTTAAAGTAGGGTGACCAGAAAAGGACCTTCAGAAGCGTAACAAATGTTCAGTATAGGCATGTCCCAAACGTATGTTATCTCTGCTTGTTAAATCTGGCACCGCCATCACAAGGAAAAGTGACTGCAGTTATTATTATCAGAGTTCTTGACGGCAAATTGTTGTGGAAGTCAAGAGAAGAAAACCGTCAAGTTAACGGGAAGGATTACTTTGAACCTACATTTTCCCATCGGTAGAAATGAAAATAATAATAATCATCATAACTTGGGTACAGGCAAACACTCTGAAAATTTACCAGCTACATGCTGTCTCCAAAACCAGAAGCAGAGATTATTATCTACAAGGTGGATACACAAATAAACCAAGAAAGGAGACAGTGGTGGGTTCAGAAACGGGCCAAACTCAGAGTTAAATCTAAATCATTACTATAGATTTTTAAACAAATAATAACTCTGGAACGAAAATCTGAGATGATTCAGAGTGGGGGGTGAAGTGATCGGGAGGCGATGAGGAAGAGAGAGAGAGAGTGGGGAAAAGATGGTGTTCCTTAACTCCAGACGTCGATGGGGAGATTCCGTTTAGACATGTTTGTAATCTAAGAACAGCAGGAGACTGTGCACCATGCAGACCCAGGTTCTGTTTACTGTCCTCAGCATGTATTGTTGGCCTGTACCGTCCTCCCAAACCCTCCACCTGGCCCGGGTGATTTGCGTAGGAGAAAGATACCATTCTATCAGCTACGACTGTAATGAAAAGTAACCTTTTAATCAATGCATTGTCATTACACATGTCAAACACTGGGGTTGTTTTTCTTCAGTTATCAGATGGTTCTAACTTTTTTCTGGCCTGAGAACAAGTGTTTTTATTCCAATAATTTAGAAAAAGTTGGTTGCTCGCCACTGTCTTTACATTGGCGACGTGGTGTGAGGCAGCCATGGATCTGCGGGCTGAAAACCACATAGACAGAGCTTCTCGAGGTGTAGTCTCACTCCGAGTGAGGACTGGCCCATTCTCACACTGCTATTAATAACTTCTCTGAGACTGGGTGACTTTTATAACAAAAAGAGGTTTAATTGACTCACAGTTCCACATGGCTGAGGAGGCCTCAGGAAACCTACAATCATGACAGAAGGAAAAGCAGGTACCTTCTTCACAAGGCGGCAGGAGAGAGAACATGTGAAGGAAGAATAGTCAAACTCACAGAACCATCAAATCTCATGAGAACTCATTCACTCTCATGAGAACAGCGTGGGGGAAGCACCCCTAAGATCCAATCACCTTTCTCCCTTGACATATGGGGATTACAGCTACCTCCTTCAACA
Source organism: Callithrix jacchus (assembly GCF_049354715.1). Lineage (NCBI taxonomy): Eukaryota > Metazoa > Chordata > Mammalia > Primates > Cebidae > Callithrix > Callithrix jacchus. The sequence goes on along the minus strand of NC_133511.1, from coordinate 128,276,545 downwards.
TATGAGAATTACAATTCGAGATGAGATTTGGGTGGGGACACAGGGTCAATCTGTATCAGGGTGGCAGTGGTCAAATATGTAAATCAAGATACTTTTAAGGTGGTAAACCTCCATGTAATTCTTTTATTACTGTCTTAGTCTGCTTGTGTTGCTATAAAGGAATACCTGAGACTGGGCAATTTATAAAGAAAAGAGGTTTATTTAGCTCAAAGCTCTGCAGGCTGTATAAGAAGCAAGATGCCGGTATCTGTTGCTGGGGAGGGCCTCGGGAAGCCCCCACTCACAGAAGAAGGTGAAGGGCAATGACTGTGTGCGGAGATTCCATGGAGACAGAGGAGGCAAGGTGCAGGGGAGGGGTCAGGCCCACTTGAGCAGTCAGCTCCAGCAGGAACTGACAGTGTGGGAACTCATTAACACAAGGATGGCGTCAGGCCATTCATGAGGGATCTGTCCCCAGTACCCAAATGCCTCCCATCAGTCCCCACCTCCAACACTGGGGATCAGATTTCAACATGAGCTTTGACAAACATCCATACTAGAGCAATTACTTACAAGTGGGCAATGAAATCTAAATAGGAGGAGCCTAATCTAAAGGGTTAATATTCTGAATTTTGTCCTACATGCATTGAGCTTTAAATAATTTTTCAAGAATACCTTAAGGAGGCCAGGCACAGTGGCTCATGCCTATAATCCCAGCAACTTGTGAGGCTGAGGCAGGAGGATTGCTTGAGTCCAGGAGTTTGAGACTGGCCTGGGCAACACAGTGAGACCCCATCTCTACAAAAAATTTTTGAAATTAGCTGAGTGTGGTGGTTCACACCTATAATCCCAGCTACACTGGAGGTTGAGGTGGGAGGATCCCTTGAACCCAGGAATGTGACGTGGCAGTGAACTGTGATTGTACTACTGCACTCCAGCCTGGGTGACAAAGTAAAAACCCACCTCTAAAGAATTTTTTTTTTAAATAACTTGAAGCCAACTGTGTTAATCCATTTCCACAATGCTGAAAAGAACCCCCTGAGACCGGGTGACTGATGAAGAAAGGAGGTCTGACTGACTCGCAGTTCTGCAGGCTTAATGGGAAGCATGGTTTGGAGGCTTAGGAAGCTTTCAACCACGGCAGGAGGCAAAGGGGAAGCAAGCACCTTCTTCACATGGTGGCAGGAAAGAGACAGAGTGAAGGGGGAGGCGCCCTAAACCATTAGATCTCATGAGAACTCACTCAGTATCGTGAGAACAGCAAGGGGAGAATCTGCCCCCATAACCCAATCACCTCCCACCAAGCTCCTCCTCCAGTGCTGGGGGTTACAATTCAACATGAAATCTGGGTGGGGACACAGATCCAAACCACACCAGTCACCAATGGGAAAAAAGCAGTAAGTGGGACATATATAAAATGAAATTAGAAAGCCAAGTGTAAAACAAAGTAGTGGTACATATACACCGTGGAATACTATGCAGCCATAAAAAATGATGAGTTCGTGTCCTTTGTAGGGACATGGATGAATCCATCATTCTCAGCAAACTGACACAAGAACAGAAAATCAAACACCGCATGTTTTCACTCATAGGCGGGTGTTGAACAATGAGAACACATGGACACAGGGAGGGGAGCATCACACACTGGGGTCTGTTGGGAGTGCCAGGGGAGGGACAGCAGTGGGTGGGGAAGTTGGGGAGGGATAACTTGGGGAGAAAGGCCAGATATAGGTGACAGGGGGATGGAGGCAGCAAACCACATTGCCATGTGTGTACCTATGCAACAATCCTGCATGATCTGCGCATCTGCCCCAGAACCCAAAGTACAATTTTAAAAAATTAAATTAAAAAATAATAAAAATAAAGACAACACAAATAAAAAGAGCCCAGGCTGGTATCACAGCACTGCCCCTTGCCAGCTGTGTGACCCATCAAATTACCAAAAAAAAAAAAAAAAAAAAAAAAAAAAGTAGTGGAAGAGGAAGCAAAATTTGAAACAAATTAGCCCAGAAAAAACACAAGAACAAAAATAAGTAGATATGAAATAAATAGAATCAAAGCAACATGATTTTTAAAAATGAAAGACGTTCATTTGGGAGGTGACAACCATCAAGAATATAAGTCAACAGCGCTGCAATGAACATTCACGTGCACGTGTCCTTATGATACAACAGCAAAGACCTGGAACCAACCCAAATGCCCACCGATGATAGACTGGACAGGGAAAATGTGGCACATGTATACCATGGAATACTATGCAGCCATAAAAAATAATGAGTTTGTGCCCTTCACAGGGACATGGATGAACCTGGAAACCATTATTCTCAGCAAACTGACACAAGAACAGAAAATCAAACACCACATATTCTCACTCATGGGCGAGTGTTGAACAATGAGAACACATGGACACAGGGAGGGGAGCACTACACACTGGGGTCTGTTGAGGGGGAACCAGGGGAGGGACACTGGGGGATGAGGAGTTGGGGAGGGATAACATGGGGAGAAATGCCAGATACAGGTGACAGGGGGATGGAGGCAGCAAACCACATTGCCTTGTATGTACCTATGCAATAATCCTGCATGTTCTTCACACATACCCCAAAACCTAAAATGCAATAAAATATATATTTTTAAAAAAAGAATATAAGTCAAATATTTTTACATCTTTAAGGGGCCTGTAGCTTCCAAACATGTCAGCAAAGGGAATAATATCTAGAACATACCAGAAACGTCTTCAAGTTCAGGTGAATGTGCCCAGATCAAACTCTTCCTGTCGGCCCCTCCCATCAGCGCTCACTGCTGTTCCTGGTACATGGTAAGGCCACTCACTCCATTGCTCAGCCAAAATCCCGAAGGTGATTCTTGACCCTCTACTTCATGGCACACATAAAATGCTAGCAAGTCTGATGGAATACACCTTCAAACGACATCCAGAATCCAGCTACCTGTCTCCAGGCGACTGCGATCCCTGGGGCAACGGCACCATCGCCTGTGCCTGGATTTTGCAGCAGCCTGCTGACAGGCACTCCTGCCTCCTAAGCAGCCGGAACACACTTTAGAACACAGGTGAGAGCTCGTCATGTCTCAGCTGAACGCTCCCAGTGGAACCATGAGAACCTACCAGGGCAGCTGCTGTCAGGAAACCAGAGTGCAAGCGCTGGTGGGGGCTGCAGAGACATGGAACCCTCATGTGCTGTTGGTGAAAGTGCAGAATGGGGCAGCTGCTGTGAAAACAGGACGGCGGTTCCTCAAAAATGGAAACATAAATTACTGTATGATTCAGCATTTCCATCTGGGTCTATCCCCAAAATAACTGAATGCAGGGTCTCAAAGAGAGGTCTGTACCCCCAGTTCACAGCAGCATCGTTCACAGGAGCCAAAATGGGGAAGCCAAAGAAATGTCCACTGACGGATGAATGGATGAACAAAATGTGGTCTATCCACACAATGGAATATTATTCAGCCTTAAACAGGAAGGAAATCCTGATGTACCCTATGTATTATTCTGTTCTCATGCTACTAATAAAGACGTACTCAAGATGGGGTAATTTATAAAAGAAAGGGGTTTAATGGACTCACAGTTCCACATGGCTGGGGAGGCCTCACAATCATGGTGGATGGCAAAGTAGGAGCAGAGTCACATCTTACGTGGCGGCAGGCAAGAGAGAGCACATGTGCAGGAGAATGACCCTTTATAAACTATCGTATCTCATGAAACTTACTCATTATCACAAGAACAGCATGGGAAAGACCTGCCACTGTGATTCAATTACCACCCATTGGGTCTCTCTCACAATACGTGGAGATCATGGGAGCTACAGTTAGAGATCTGGGTGAAGACACAGCCAAACTGTATCACTCTACAACATGGATGAACCTTGAAGATGCTATGGTAATTTCTGGAACAGGCAGAGGCAAGCCCAGGACAGACCCAGCCACACCCCTTCGTCAGGTGCTTCCCAGGGAACCCCTTCCCAGCATGCCCCAGGAGTATGATTTGGGCAAGTGAAAGGCATGAGGGTCTGGGGCTCAGCGTGCCTGGACAGGAGCTGCACCTTTATTATCCAGTACTCTTTTTCCCTTCTGGATTGTTCTTTGGGTCTACTTTGGGTGTGGACCTATGGTCAAAGCCTGGCTACTAAGTCCCAGAGAAATTCCACCCAAGCCAGGCCAGGGACACTCACATCCAGGTCATTGGCTGTTGGGTAGTGGCTCCTCCATGAGGGAGCTAACCACTCCACAAAAGTTCGGAGCTTCTGGCAACTATCAAGTTGCTATGAAGGGAAGCCTGCCTGAGAATGATGCCCTCACAAAAGAACTGGGGGTAGGGGAAGTAAGAGAGAAAGAGAACAGAGAAGAAAGAGTGAGAGGGAGGAAAGGAGAGAGAAGAAAGAGATTGAGATTCTTGACAGTGTGGCTTGAACTAGCCACACCTGAACTCCATCCATGGACTCATTAGTTAAAAAGCCAATAATTCCAATTTTATTGAATGTGGCTTGGTAATGATGATTTCTTAAAGCAGTCAAGGCCTGAGGGCAGTCTCGGGGTGACCCTCAAACTGTTATTTATACTTTGTTTGAACCCTAATTCTGCACACAGACTTAAGCTTGGATGATCCTTTTCAAATTACCTCATTTTTGGACATGAATCTTCCTGGGGACTGCATTAATTCATTCACGTACTCATTTTTTCATTCATCCAAAAAGGCTCATTATGCCAGGGTTTCACCGAGGGTGAGGGGTGAAGTCGGGAAGACCTACATTTGAACCCCAACTGTGGCACGCTCTAATCATGAGGCCTTGGGCAATACCTGTCCCTTCTTCAGATTTCCAGCCTGCCATCTGTGAAAGGGGGCATCACACAGTGGGTTTTGTAAGGACTGTTTTAAGGAAGGAACGTGATCAAGGCTCCTAGCACATGGTTAGAGTGTGGTGGCTCTGGCGATGTCATTGCCAACTTCGCTGTTAGCACCATAAGTCCGCGCTGTTTCCTGCAGTTCAAACCACACTACAAGCAAGTGCCCGTAACAGTGTGCATCACACAGCAGGTGCGCAGGGCGCGTGTGCCACACAGCAGGTGCATACAGGGCATGTGCCACACAGCAGGTGCGCAGGGCGCGTGTGCCACACAGCAGGTGCATACAGCGCATGTGCCACACAGCAGGTGCATACAGCGCATGTGCCACACAGCAGGTGCATACAGCGCATGTGCCACACAGCAGGTGCATACAGCGCATGTGCCACACAGCAGGTGCATACAGCGCATGTGCCACACAGCAGGTGCATAGGGCGTGTGTGCCACACAGCAGGTGCATAGGGCGCGTGTGCCACACAGCAGGTGCATACAGGGCATGTGCCACACAGCAGGTGCGCAGGGCGCGTGTGCCACACAGCAGGTGCATACAGGGCATGTGCCTCACAGCAGGTGCATACAGGGCATTGCCACACAGCAGGTGCATAGGGCGTGTGTGCCACACAGCAGGTGCATACAGGGCATGTGCCTCACAGCAGGTGCATACAGGGCATGTGCCACACAGTAGGTGCGCAGGGCACGTGTGCCACACAGCAGGTGCATACAGGGCATGTGCCTCACAGCAGGTGCATACAGGGCATTGCCACACAGCAGGTGCACAGGGCGTGTGTGCCACACAGCAGGTGCATACAGGGCATGTGCCTCACAGCAGGTGCATACAGGGCATGTGCCACGCAGCAGGTACATACAGGGCATGTGCCACACAGTAGGTGCGCAGGGCACGTGTGCCACACAGCAGGTGCATACAGCACATGTGCCACACAGCAGGTACGTAGGATGTGTGTGGCATACAGCAGCATGCTCCTGCCAGCTTTCCTCTTTCTGGTCTCCCCATCTCAGCACTAGAACAAGCTGTAGGCTGTGGACAGAGGGACTATTCTCTCCTCCCTGGGTGCTTTCCTCCTTCTGTTCCCTCGGTCATCCACCAAACATTCACAAACACCAACCTGTAGCAGGCACCATGCTGAAGCCTCAGGATAAAGAGAAGAAAAGCATCAAGCCCACCTCCCAAGAACTCACCGAATGTCTCAGGAGGCATCAGTCTTAGGCGCAGCCTTCAGGGAGGCCTGGGAGTGGAGGGACTTTTGAGTGAGGCTCAGCAGGGTGAATAGGAGTTTCTCATCTTATGTTCTAAGCCGCAGAGGAGAAATGAGTTCTGCAAAACCATCAAAGTACAGATATGTTTTACAAGAGGGAAGAAGAGTCTGCTCAGGGAAGTGTGAGCAAAGGTGAATTTAAAGTAAGAGTGGAGTCGTACGGAAATTCTAGTGGAAACAGAGTCACCGGGCTTCAAGAAGGTGAGAGCTGGGGGCTCGTCAGGAACCACCACGACAGAAGGGTTTCCTGAGCCCTCTCTCATTACGCTTGTCTCCAATCTTTCAATCAGAATCTATGGGAAAGAAGGGATCTCCTGGATGCCTTGTTAGCCAGATGCCAGCTGCCCCGGCACACCTCCAGGCAGCCCCAACAAGATGGCTGGGCCTGGCCGGGCGATCGGGAGGGCGGACACCCTGGGGCTGGGAGGGGGCCCTCCAGGATCTCCATCCACTGCAGATCATACCTTTCCTCATCTATCTCTGATTCTGGTTGATTCCTATCAGGACTTTTCATGGTTTTGTTTTTGTTTATTGTTTTCTTGACTTAAAATCACAAGATCTATAAATTAAGAAACGGAGAATTTTATTTCTTATAAAGAGTTACAGCCTGCAGGCTGGGAGACAGAGCCTCTGGCTGAAATCAGAAACAGGCACTTCAGAGACAAAAGGAGAGGTCGGGATTTACGCTTAATGGGATCAGCTACACATGCATATTCAGCAGGTTATAGGAGAATCGCACGAGGGGTTTTAACGCAGGCTCAGTGAGCAAACACATGGGTCCCCTATGACCCATATGCCCTTTGGGGTGGACACTCAGCGTCACCACGGTTTAACATAGGGCGCAGAGGCACTGTGTGTGCAATCTCAGTAACCAGGCCAGAACCAGCCTGCGTTTGGTGGTCAGGCCTCAGGAAGGAGTGCTTTGGAAGGCTGGCCCACTGTCACGGCACACCCACCGTAAGGGAGGCCGTCTGGCAGGGGCATCAGGCAGTCTATCGAAGTCAGTGGACGGATCTTCCTGTTTTTGCTTTACAGGTGTTTGTTTCTGTTTATTTCTTAGAAAAGTTTGGTAACAGCAAAATGGGGCTGGGGTACTGACGTGTATCTAAACCCCTATGTCAACAAAGCTAGAAAATTAAATGTTTTTTTGGGGTGTCCCTGGCCAAAAGGGGTCTGGTCCATTCAGTCATTGGGGGCATCAGATTTTATTTTCATTTCACAGTTTTTGTTCTGTTCTGGTTTTTTGGTTTTTTGCTTTACATCAACAACTTGACCTGCCACGCCGTTTCTGCCATGCCGTTCTGCCACACTGTTTCTGCCACGCTGCTTCTGCCACGCCATTTCTGCCACGCTGCTTCTGCCACGCCATTTTGTTTACCATTTTTCACCCTTGGTCAGGTTCTCCCAGATAGTTTTTGCTACCTGTTACTGTCTTAAAGAATGTCAGCAAAACCCGCTCAGAAATTGCTCTCTGGGTGGCCTCACCCAGGACAGAACATGCAAAGGGGACACAAGTGCCACGTGGACAGGGATTCAGCTGCCCCGTGGCAGCACGAGAAGCTCCCTCCCTGTAGGCCCTGGGCCTGCATCTGCATCAGGCTCTCCTGGGGAGTCCCAGCCTTTCATCTCCGCTGCTCTAAGGGGCACTTCCCAGCTCCATTTCCAGTAGTGACACTCGAATCATTTAGGGACTGTAGCGGGGTGGTGGGAGGTCTTTTCCACAGTGTGTCTAGGCAATGACTCTATGTTTATAGCAGGCAGGAGCTGGGGTCTTGGGACCTGAACTGGGGTGATTGAGAGGAAAAGGAGCTAAGTTCCAGGCTGCTGGACTACCGTGGGCAGGGGCTCCAGGAAAGACCAAGACCTCCCCCACCCCAGCCCACCCTCCCTGACTCCAGCTGGGCATGGGGTCACCCACTCAGGAGAACAGTGTAGGAGAGGAGAGGCCATTCTCCCTTTTCACCCCCCAGGGACAAGGTGAGGGTGAGGGGTGAGGGTGATGGGTGAGGGTGAGGGGTGAGGGTGAGGGGTGAGGGGTGAGGGTGAGGGGTGAGGGTGATGGGTGAGGGGTGAGGGGTGAGGGTGATAGGTGAGGGTGAGGGGTGAGGGTGAGGGATGAGGGATGAGAGTGAGGGGGAAGGGTGAGGGGGAGGGATGAGGGATGAGAGTGAGGGGGAGGGGCGAGGGGGAGGGGGAGGGGGGGAGGGAGGAGGGGAGAGAGGAGGGGGAGTGAGAGTGGGGGAGGGGATGGAGAGGGGGAGGGGCGCAGGAGGGGGAGAAGGAGAGGGAGGGGGATTGTCCATCAAATACCAAATTTATTCACCTATCTACCCACTCGTCCACTCATTCAACAATCCATTCATTCATCCATCCACTCATCCACCCACCACCCATCTACCCACTCCTTCATCCATCCAACCATGTCTCCACCATCCATTCTTCCTTTCATCCACCCACCCACCCACCCACTCATCCAACCATCCATTCCTCACTTTTCCAGAGAAGAAGTCAAGGCTGGAGCAGTGGTGGTGGGGTGAAGCATAGAGGGAGAAAGTTCTTGAATCAAATATGACATTAACATTTTAAAACAAATAGGACCCAGTTGTAGAAAATAATAACGAGACCGTGTCAGCCCTAATAAAAGCATAACTTGTCTCACACCAGCCCTGTTCTAAGTGATGTGCTTAGGTTACCTGCCTCAGTCCTCACCACGAGGATGGTGGAAGGAGGGGCCATGTTTATTCCCATTCTAGAGAACACAAGTGGAAGCACCCATGGTCGAACAGCTAAGAAAGTGGGGAGCTGGGTCTCCACCCCAGGCAGGTGGCTAGACCTTAGCCTGCTTCCCAGTAGAACCAGAAGTATGTGAACAGCGATAGAATCAGTGTGAGCCATCATCAGCTACTGCTCAGGCTGCCTGCTGACCGATGAGAAGAGC